>NW_026061256.1:45000-47354 GCF_024217435.2 Syngnathus scovelli
GGGGTTCAATGTCCACACCACACGCACGTTCTGAGGCGGGTGGGTGGCACCCGTCGCCGGAAGGCCGGAAAAACAAATTTTTAATCGTTGGAACTTGGCAAACCGCGGCGCGCTGCTGAGGTTGAGCGCGGCGGCGGTGGACGGCGGCGACCGCGACGGCAAGCCCCGACGTCTTGGAGGCGACGGTGGAGGGTCCGCGCGCGACGGCGACCGCGCCGGCAAGCCCCGACGTCCTCGAGGCGACGGTGGAGGGTCCGCGCGCGGCGGCGACCGCGCCGGCAAGCCCCGACGTCCCCGAGGCGACGGTGGAGGGTCCGCGTGCGGCGGCGACGCGCCGGCAAGCCCCGACGTCCTCGAGGCGACGGTGGAGGGTCCGCGCGCGGCGTTACGCCGTCTCCCCGCCCGCTCCCGATCTCGCCCCGCAAAAAAACAAACGTACAACTCTTAGCGGTGGATCACTCGGCTCGTGCGTCGATGAAGGACGCAGCTAGCTGCGAGAACTAATGTGAATTGCAGGACACATTGATCATCGACACTTCGAACGCACTTTGCGGCCCCGGGTCCGTCCCGGGGCCACGCCTGTCTGAGCGTCGCTTGCATATCAATCGGGGTCGGCGAAGGGCGACCCGGGCTCCGTCGGCGCGACCTCTGCGCAACGTTCGCGCAGTTGCCGCCTTCGTCCCGCTAGCGCTTCGCCTCCCCGCGGCTGGGGGTTCGCAGGACGCCTCGGCGGCCTTCGTCCCCTTAAGTGCAGACCCGCGGCGTCCCCTCCTCACCGTCGACCCTCCCGCATCACGGGTCCGGGGCGCGGCTGCCGGTGGCTATCGACCATTGCGCATCCCGCGTCTCGCGCTCCCTCGCGCGGTGGGCCGCCGCGGAGGCGCCCGCGGAACGATCCAGCGAGCCCGGCCGCCACGCCGGCCGCGCCTACTACCCCCTCGTTTCCGACCTCAGATCAGACGAGACGACCCGCTGAATTTAAGCATATTACTAAGCGGAGGAAAAGAAACTAACCAGGATTCCCTCAGTAGCGGCGAGCGAAGAGGGAGAAGCCCAGCGCTGAATCCCCGCCCGGCCTCGGGCGCGGGAAATGTAGCGTACAGAAGGTCGTTGCGCCCGACGCCGCCCGGAGGGGGCCCGAGTCCTTCTGATGGAGGCTCTGCCCAGGGACGGTGTGAGGCCGGTAGCGGCCCCCGGCGCGCCGGGGCGCGGCCTTCTCGGAGTCGGGTTGTTTGTGAATGCAGCCCAAAGCGGGTGGTAAACTCCATCTAAGGCTAAATACTGGCACGAGACCGATAGAGGACAAGTACCTTAAGGGAAAGTTGAAAAGAACTTTGAAGAGAGAGTTCAACAGGGCGTGAAACCGTTGAGAGGTAAACGGGTGGGGACCACGTAGTCCGATCGGGGGATTCAACCCGGCTGGGATTGGCGGCCGCCTGGGGCGTCGCGGGGGGCGGACCCTTTCGGGGGCCCTGCCTTCACGCGTGCGTTCTCGGAGTCGGACGTCCCCGCGCCGGGCGCATTTCCCCCGTGGTTGTGCGTCGCGACCGTCCCTGGGTTGGCTTGGAAGGGTCTGGGGCGAAGGTGGCGCGGGCGGCGGGGCGGTGCGGGGGGGCCTCCGGGCCTCCCGGCCGCTTCCGCACCCGCGCTGTACAGCGCTTTCCTTACTCCGACTTTGCCGCTTCCCCCCGGGGACGTGGGAGTACTTTCTACACCTTCCGAACCAGGACGGGGCCCCCTCGCCCCAGGCGCGGCCGAAAGGCGCGGACCGTTCTCGGTGCGCGTTGGCCTGTCGCGCCGCTAGGGCGGGGATCGGCCTTCGAAGTAGGTGTCAGGGGTCCGCGGCGATTGTGGCAGCCCACCCGACCCGTCTTGAAACACGGACCAAGGAGTTTAACGCGCGCGCGAGTCGGAGGGCACGAACGAACCCCAATCTGGCGCAATGAAAGTGAGGAGCCGGCGCGCGCCGGCCGAGGTGGGATCCCGGCCCCTCCCATGGGTCGGGCGCACCACCGGCCCGTCTCGCCCGCAGCGTCGGGGAGGTGGAGCTCGAGCGCAGCGCGATGAGACCCGAAAGATGGTGAACTATGCCCGGGCAGGGCGAAGCCAGAGGAAACCCTGGTGGAGGCCCGCAGCGGTCCTGACGTGCAAATCGGTCGTCCGACCTGGGTATAGGGGCGAAAGACTAATCGAACCATCTAGTAGCTGGTTCCTTCCGAAGTTTCCCTCAGGATAGCTGGCACTCGAACTATATGCAGTTTTATCTGGTAAAGCCAATGACTAGAGGCCTTGGGGCCGAAACGATCTCAACCTATTCTCAAACTTTAAATGGGTAAGAAGCCCGGCTCGCTGAC
>NW_026061257.1:10000-35000 GCF_024217435.2 Syngnathus scovelli
AGTCAGACTCGGTCGTTGCGGCCCGCCCGGTCACGCGATGCGGCCAGGATGCGGAGTTTTGTCGGCGCTGGGGGGATCCGGAAGGACGTAGGGGCGACGGTGGCGGTCACAGCTCGTCGCCTCCGTGACCCAGACGGGACTGTGCGCACCCCGAGTCAGACTCGGTTCGGCGCGGCCCGCTGCGGCCGGCTGGCGAGGTGAGATGTGGGCCATTGCCGCGCTCCCGACGAACCGTTCCGGGGGGCTGGTGACGTCGCGCGTTCGGCGCTGATGCTGCGACCGGGAGGGAAGCTGCGCCCCGTCCGAGTCAGACTCGGTCGTTGCGGCCCCCCCGAGCCCGCACGCCTCACGCGGAGGGGTCATACGCCCCGGCGGCCACGATAGACGCCTCCCGCTTCGCGGTGGTCGGGAAGGCGTGTGCGGATATGTGCGGAGGTTGGGACTCGGGCTTGGTCTTTGAGAAATCGGTTTCGCGGTCGACCGGCGCGGCCGGCGGACGCCCACGTGGCGTGCCGCAAGTCGGATCGCGCGCTCGGCCTCCGTGGATGGCCTCTGGGTGAGGTTGAGCCGGGGCGTCTCGGTTTCGCTGCCGTACGGTTCGCGCTAGGCCTGCGCGGGCGGCGCGGGGCGCGCGCTCGCGCGGCGGCCGTAGCGCTGGAGTGCGACCCGCAAGTGGGGAGGAACCGTCCACCCAACGCCGGCGGTAGCCGGGGCCGGTGGGGGCCCTACCAAGGCGGGTCATGGGCGCATGTCGGTCAGGTTATAAGAGTGTTTTTCGCTCCGGGCTAGAGCCGGGTGAGGTCGTCTCGAACCACGTGCCTGAAGGCCGCCTCGCGCCGGATTCGGCCCCGCTCATTCGTCGGAGTGACCGCCCGACGCGGGCATCGCTAGATTAGCCGTGGCCCCGATCCTTCCCCATCGACAGCCTTTCGCCCCCTGTACTCCGGCCTGTTAGTAAGGCGGCCGGTACCCCCTTTCTTGGATGAGACAGAATCCTTGACGGACCATTCGCAGATTTTTGCCCGGCCTCTGTTTACCGAGGCGGCCGGTACCTCCGTCTGCCTTGGATGGACCGCATCCGCAGATTTTCGTCCGGCCTTAGCTTAAGGAGACGGCCGTTGCCTCCGATCCTCCGGGCTAGAGCCGGGTGAGGTCGTCTCGAACCACGTGCCTGAAGGCCGCCTCGCGCCGGATTCGGCCCCGCTCATTCGTCGGAGTGACCGCCCGACGCGGGCATCGCTAGATTAGCCGTGGCCCCGATCCTTCCCCATCGACAGCCTTTCGCCCCCTTCGCTCCGGCCTCTGAGGCGGCCGGTACCCCTTTCTTGGATGAGACAGAACCCTTGACGGGCCGTTCGCAGATTTTTGCCCGGCCTCTGTTTACCGAGGCGGCCGGTACCTCCGTCTGCCTTGGATGGACCGCATCCGCAGATTTTCGTCCGGCCTTAGCTTAAGGAGACGGCCGTTGCCTCCGATCCTCCGGGCTAGAGCCGGGTGAGGTCGTCTCGAACCACGTGCCTGAAGGCCGCCTACACCGGATTCGGCCCCGCTCATTCGTCGGAGTGACCGCCCGACGCGGGCATCGCTAGATTAGCCGTGGCCCCGATCCTTCCCCATCGACAGCCTTTCGCCCCCTTCGCTCCGGCCTCTGAGGCGGCCGGTACCCCTTTCTTGGATGAGCCAGAACCCTTGACGGGCCGTTCGCAGATTTTTGCCCGGGCTTTGTTTACCGAGGCGGCCGGTACCTCCGTCTGCCTTGGATGGACCGCATCCGCAGATTTTCGTCCGGCCTTAGCTTAAGGAGACGGCCGTTGCCTCCGATCCTCCGGGCTAGAGCCGGGTGAGGTCGTCTCGAACCACGTGCCTGAAGGCCGCCTCGCGCCGGATTCGGCCCCGCTCATTCGTCGGAGTGACCGCCCGACGCGGGCATCGCTAGATTAGCCGTGGCCCCGATCCTTCCCCATCGACAGCCTTTCGCCCCCTTCGCTCCGGCCTCTGAGGCGGCCGGTACCCCTTTCTTGGATGAGCCAGAACCCTTGACGGGCCGTTCGCAGATTTTTGCCCGGGCTTTATTTACCGAGGCGGCCGGTACCTCCGTCTGCCTTGGATGGACCGCATCCGCAGATTTTCGTCCGGCCTTAGCTTAAGGAGACGGCCGTTGCCTCCGATCCTCCGGGCTAGAGCCGGGTGAGGTCGTCTCGAACCACGTGCCTGAAGGCCGCCTCGCGCCGGATTCGGCCCCGCTCATTCGTCGGAGTGACCGCCCGACGCGGGCATCGCTAGATTAGCCGTGGCCCCGATCCTTCCCCATCGACAGCCTTTCGCCCCCTTCGCTCCGGCCTCTGAGGCGGCCGGTACCCCTTTCTTGGATGAGACAGAACCCTTAAAGGGCCGTTCGCAGATTTTTGCCCGGCCTGTGTTTAAGGAGGCGGCCGGTACCTCCCTCCTTGGATGACCTTCTACCCTTGACGGGCCATTCGCAGATTTTTGCCCGGCCTGTGTTTAAGGAGGCGGCCGGTACCTCCTTCCTTGGATGACCCACTACCCTTGACGGGCCCATTCGCAGATTTTTGCCCGGCCTGTTAATAGAGGCGGCCGGTACCCCCTTTCTTGGATGACCTACTACCCTTGACGGGCCATTCGCAGATTTTTGCCCGGCCTGTGTTTAAGGAGGCGGCCGGTACCTCCTTCCTTGGATGACCCACTACCCTTGACGGGCCCATTCGCAGATTTTTGCCCGGCCTGTTAATAGAGGCGGCCGGTACCCCCTTTCTTGGATGACCTACTACCCTTGACGGGCCATTCGCAGATTTTTGCCCGGCCTGTGTTTAAGGAGGCGGCCGGTACCTCCTTCCTTGGATGACCTTCTACCCTTGACGGGCCATTCGTGGATTTTTGCCCGGCCTGTGTTTAGGGAGGCGACCGGTCCTCCGTAACTTGATCGGATTTCCCTTCCGGCCTGAGTTTATGGAGGCGGCCGGTCCTCCGTAGCTTGATTGGATTTCCCTTCCGGCCTGTGTTTAAGGAGGCGGCCGGTCCTCCGTAGCTTGATTGGATTTCCCTTCCGGCCTGAGTTTATGGAGGCGGCCGGTCCTCCGTAGCTTGACCGGATTTCCCTTCCAGCCTGTGTTTAAGGAGGCGGCTGGTCCTCCCCGGTCGGTTGCCAAGCGACCGGGACCCGCAAGTGGGCAGGAACCGTCCACCCAACGCCGGCGAGCCGGGGCCGGTGGGGGCCCTACCAAGGCGGGTCTAACTTCAGGCGGTGCAAACGGGGGAGGGGGGTAAGGACGGCTGCCGGGAGCAGACAGCCGTCCCCGGGAGGGGGTAGTAGCTTCGCGGCGGCCGCCGGGAGCAGACGGCCGTCCGCGCATTCTGCCAATGCCTGTAGGACTTTGAATATTTCACAGCCGTGCTGTGGCACTTAGAAAATTTTTCAGAGACGTGGCACTTAGAAAGTTTTTCAGAGATGTGGCACTTTGAAAGTTTTTGAGAGATGTGGCACTTTGAAAGTTTTTGAGAGATGTGGCACTTAGAAATTTTTTGAGAGATGTGGCACTTAGAAATTTTTTGAGAGATGTGGCACTTTGAAAATTTTTGAGAAATGTGGCACTTAGAAAATTTTCTCTCTCTCTGGAAGTGCCGTGCCTTCTTCAGTTCTGCTATCCGAGCAGGGGACGCTTGCTGGCGGCCGTTACCAGCGCTCGGACCAGGCCCAATTGATTTGCATGGAAAACAATTGCGTCCCCCATGCTCGTTCTGACTATATTTTGCGAAAGGGGGGTAAAGTGATGAGTACACTAAGTGGGGGGACCAACCCATGTACTCTAGAAAAAGTACATGGGTTGACAAAAGACCAGTTGGTAATGCACCCCTGGTACCCAAACCCCTGGTACCTTTAGGCACTTAGAAAAAATTTCGCCCAAATTTGGAGGTCGCTCCAGGGGAAGAGGCCGAATTTTCGCCTATTACGGCCGACCGCGGGAACCAGCCGAGGCGGACGCTTTTCGGCGCAAGAGCCGTTGGCACTTAGAAAATATTCGCTAAACTTCAAAGGACCTCCAGGGGAAGAGGCCGAATTGTCACTTTTTCTGGCCGACATCGGGAACCAGCCGAGTCGGACGATTTACGGCGGAGCAGCCGTTGGCACTTAGAAAATATTCGCCAAACTCGGCCGGACTTCCAGGGGAAGAGGCCGAATTGTCACTTGTTCTGCCCGACATCGGGAACCAGCCGAGTCGGACACTTTAAGGCTGAGCAGCCGTTGGCACTTAGGAAATATTCGCCGAACTCGGCCGGACTTCCAGGGGAAGAGGCCGGATTTTCACTTGTTCTGGCCGACATCGGGAACCAGCCGAGTCGGACTCTTTACGGCGGAACAGCCGTTGGCACTTAGGAAATATTCGCCGAACTCGGCCGGACTTCCAGGGGAAGAGGCCGAATATTCACTTGTTCTGGCCGACATCGGGAACCAGCCGAGTCGGACGCTTTACGGCGGAGCAGCCGTTGGCACTTAGAAAATATTCGTTAAACTTCAACTGACCTCCAGGGGAAGAGGCCGAATTTTCACTTGTTCTGGCCGACATCGGGAACCAGCCGAGTCGGACGCTTTACGGCGGAACAGCCGTTGGCACTTAGAAAATATTCGTTAATCTTGAACGGACCTCCAGGGGAAGAGGCCGAATTTTCACTTGTTCTGGCCGACATCGGGAACCAGCCGAGTCGGACGCTTTACGGCGGAGCAGCCGTTGGCACTTAGAAAATATTCGTTAAACTTCAACTGACCTCCAGGGGAAGAGGCCGAATTTTCACTTGTTCTGGCCGACATCGGGAACCAGCCGAGTCGTACCCTTTACGGCGGAACAGCCGTTGGCACTTAGGAAATATTTGCCTTAACTTGGCCGCACTTCCAGGGGAAGAGGCCGAATTTTCACTTGTTCTGGCCGACATCGGGAACCAGCCGAGTGGGACCCTTTACGGCGGAGCAGCCGTTGGCACTTAGGAAATATTCGCCAAAATGTTCCGGACCTCCAGGGGAAGAGGCCGAATTTTCGCTCGTTCGGGCCGACCGGGAGAACCAGCCGGGTCGGACACGTTACGGCGCAACAGCCGTTAGCACTTAGAAAATATTTGCCAAAATGTTCCGGACTTCCAGGGGAAGAGGCCGGATTTTCACTTGTTCTGGCCGACATCGGGAACCAGCCGAGTCGGACCCTTTAAGGCTGAGCAGCCGTTGGCACTTAGGAAATATTCGCCTTAACTCGGCCGGACTTCCAGGGGAAGAGGCCGGATTTTCACTTGTTCTGGCCGACATCGGGAACCAGCCGAGTCGGACACTTTAAGGCTGAGCAGCCGTTGGCACTTAGGAAATATTTGCCTTAACTCGGCCGGACTTCCAGGGGAAGAGGCCGGATTTTCACTTGTTCTGGCCGACATCGGGAACCAGCCGAGTCGGACTCTTTACGGCGGAACAGCCGTTGGCACTTAGGAAATATTCGCCGAACTCGGCCGGACTTCCAGGGGAAGAGGCCGAATTTTCACTTGTTCTGGCCGACATCGGGAACCAGCCGAGTCGGACTCTTTACGGCGGAGCAGCCGTTGGCACTTAGGAAATATTTGCCAAAATGTTCCGGACCTCCAGGGGAAGAGGCCGAATATTCACTTGTTCTGGCCGACATCGGGAACCAGCCGAGTCGGACACTTTACGGCGGAGCAGCCGTTGGCACTTAGGAAATATTCGTTAAACTTCAACTGACCTCCAGGGGAAGAGGCCGAATTTCCACTTGTTCTGGCCGACATCGGGAACCAGCCGAGTCGGACGCTTTACGGCGGAGCAGCCGTTGGCACTTAGAAAATATTCGCCGAACTTGGCCGGACTTCCAGGGGAAGAGGCCGGATTTTCACTTGTTCTGGCCGACATCGGGAACCAGCCGAGTCGGACACTTTACGGCGGAGCAGCCGTTGGCACTTAGAAAATATTCGTTAATCTTGAACGGACCTCCAGGGGAAGAGGCCGAATATTCACTTGTTCTGGCCGACATCGGGAACCAGCCGAGTCGGACACTTTAAGGCTGAGCAGCCGTTGGCACTTAGGAAATATTCGCCTTAACTCGGCCGGACTTCCAGGGGAAGAGGCCGGATTTTCACTAGTTCTGGCCGACATCGGGAACCAGCCGAGTCGGACTCTTTACGGCGGAACAGCCGTTGGCACTTAGGAAATATTTGCCTTAACTCGGCCGGACTTCCAGGGGAAGAGGCCGGATTTTCACTTGTTCTGGCCGACATCGGGAACCAGCCGAGTCGGACACTTTAAGGCTGAGCAGCCGTTGGCACTTAGGAAATATTTGCCTTAACTCGGCCGGACTTCCAGGGGAAGAGGCCGGATTTTCACTTGTTCTGGCCGACATCGGGAACCAGCCGAGTCGGACTCTTTACGGCGGAACAGCCGTTGGCACTTAGGAAATATTCGCCGAACTCGGCCGGACTTCCAGGGGAAGAGGCCGATTTTTCACTTGTTCTGGCCGACATCGGGAACCAGCCGAGTCGGACACTTTAAGGCTGAGCAGCCGTTGGCACTTAGGAAATATTCGCCTTAACTCGGCCGGACTTCCAGGGGAAGAGGCCGGATTTTCACTAGTTCTGGCCGACATCGGGAACCAGCCGAGTCGGACTCTTTACGGCGGAACAGCCGTTGGCACTTGGGAAATATTCGCCGAACTCGGCCGGACTTCCAGGGGAAGAGGCCGATTTTTCACTTGTTCTGGCCGACATCGGGAACCAGCCGAGTCGGACCCTTTACGGCGGAACAGCCGTTGGCACTTAGGAAATATTTGCCTTAACTCGGCCGGACTTCCAGGGGAAGAGGCCGAATTGTCACTTGTTCTGGCCGACATCGGGAACCAGCCGAGTCGGGCCCTTTAAGGCTGAGCAGCCGTTGGCACTTAGGAAATATTTGCCTTAACTCGGCCGGACTTCCAGGGGAAGAGGCCGGATTTTCACTTGTTCTGGCCGACATCGGGAACCAGCCGAGTCGGACTCTTTACGGCGGAACAGCCGTTGGCACTTAGGAAATATTCGCCGAACTCGGCCGGACTTCCAGGGGAAGAGGCCGATTTTTCACTTGTTCTGGCCGACATCGGGAACCAGCCGAGTCGGACCCTTTACGGCGGAACAGCCGTTGGCACTTAGGAAATATTTGCCTTAACTCGGCCGGACTTCCAGGGGAAGAGGCCGAATTTTCACTTGTTCTGGCCGACATCGGGAACCAGCCGAGTCGGGCCCTTTAAGGCTGAGCAGCCGTTGGCACTTAGGAAATATTTGCCTTAACTCGGCCGGACTTCCAGGGGAAGAGGCCGGATTTTCACTTGTTCTGGCCGACATCGGGAACCAGCCGAGTCGGACTCTTTACGGCGGAACAGCCGTTGGCACTTAGGAAATATTCGCCGAACTCGGCCGGACTTCCAGGGGAAGAGGCCGATTTTTCACTTGTTCTGGCCGACATCGGGAACCAGCCGAGTCGGACCCTTTACGGCGGAACAGCCGTTGGCACTTAGGAAATATTTGCCTTAACTCGGCCGGACTTCCAGGGGAAGAGGCCGAATTTTCACTTGTTCTGGCCGACATCGGGAACCAGCCGAGTCGGACCCTTTAAGGCTGAGCAGCCGTTGGCACTTAGGAAATATTTGCCTTAACTCGGCCGGACTTCCAGGGGAAGAGGCCGATTTTTCACTTGTTCTGGCCGACCGGGGGAACCAGCCGAGTCGGACACTTTACGGCGGAGCAGCCGTTGGCACTTAGGAAATATTCGCCAAAATGTTCCGGACCTCCAGGGGAAGAGGCCAAATTTTCACTTGTTCTGGCCGACTGGGTGAACCGGCCGAGGCGGACACTTTACGGCGGAGCAGCCGTTGGCACTTAGGAAATATTCGCCAAAATGTTCCGGACCTCCAGGGGAAGAGGCCGAATTTTCACTTGTTCTGGCCGACCGGGGGAACCAGCCGAGGCGGACACTTTACGGCGGAGCAGCCGTTGGCACTTAGAAAATATTCGCCAAAATGTTCCGGACCTCCAGGGAAAGAGGCCGAATTTTCGCTCGTTCGGGCCGACCGGGAGAACCGGCCGAGGCGGACACTTTACGGCGGTTGAGCCGTTGGCACTTAGAAATTATTCAGACTTCCATCAAACACACATCGGCCTTTTGCCGTCACTGCCCGGGATGGGCACCGTGGTAGCTCGGACAGTTCGTGTGACAGCTTCCGCTGGCACTCAGACAATTTTTGAAATGAAAATAAACAGTTCTGCACATACGTGCCGACTATATTTTGCGAAAGGGGGGTAAAGTGATGAGTACACTAAGTGGGGGGACCAAGTACATAAAGCCCACCCCTGGTACCTCAGAGAGGCCGAATTGACACATTTTGTGTCCGACCGCGGGAACCAGCCGAGGCGGACGCTTTTCGGCGCAAGAGCCGTTGGCACTTAGAAAATATTCGTTAATCTTGAACGGACCTCCAGGGGAAGAGGCCGAATTTTCACTTGTTCTGGCCGACATCGGGAACCAGCCGAGGCGGACGCTTTTCGGCGCAAGAGCCGTTGGCACTTAGAAAATATTCGTTAATCTTGAACGGACCTCCAGGGGAAGAGGCCGAATTTTCACTTGTTCTGGCCGACATCGGGAACCAGCCGAGTCGGACGCTTTACGGCGGAGCAGCCGTTGGCACTTAGAAAATATTCGCCAAACTCGACCGGACTTCCAGGGGAAGAGGCCAAATTGTCACTTGTTCTGCCCGACATCGGGAACCAGCCGAGTCGGACACTTTAAGGCGGAGCAGCCGTTGGCACTTAGAAAATATTCCCCAAACTTGAACGGACCTCCAGGGGAAGAGGCCGAATTTTCACCTGTTCTGGCCGACATCGGGAACCAGCCGAGTCGGACGCTTTAAGGCGGAGCAGCCGTTGGCACTTAGAAAATATTCGTTAAACTTGAAAGGACCTCCAGGGGAAGAGGCCGAATTGTCACTTGTTCTGGCCGACATCGGGAACCAGCCGAGTCGGACGCTTTAAGGCGGAGCAGCCGTTGGCACTTAGAAAATATTCGTTAAACTTGAAAGGACCTCCAGGGGAAGAGGCCGAATTGTCACTTGTTCTGGCCGACATCGGGAACCAGCCGAGTCGGACGCTTTAAGGCGGAGCAGCCGTTGGCACTTAGGAAATATTTGCCTTAACTCGGCCGGACTTCCAGGGGAAGAGGCCGAATTTTCACTTGTTCTGGCCGACATCGGGAACCAGCCGAGTCGGACGCTTTACGGCGGAGCAGCCGTTGGCACTTAGAAAATATTCGTTAAACTTCAACTGACCTCCAGGGGAAGAGGCCGAATTTCCACTTGTTCTGGCCGACATCGGGAACCAGCCGAGTCGGACGCTTTACGGCGGAGCAGCCGTTGGCACTTAGAAAATATTCGCCGAACTCGGCCGGACTTCCAGGGGAAGAGGCCGGATTTTCACTTGTTCTGGCCGACATCGGGAACCAGCCGAGTCGGACTCTTTACGGCGGAGCAGCCGTTGGCACTTAGGAAATATTTGCCAAAATGTTCCGGACCTCCAGGGGAAGAGGCCGAATATTCACTTGTTCTGGCCGACATCGGGAACCAGCCGAGTCGGACACTTTACGGCGGAGCAGCCGTTGGCACTTAGGAAATATTCGTTAAACTTCAACTGACCTCCAGGGGAAGAGGCCGAATTTCCACTTGTTCTGGCCGACATCGGGAACCAGCCGAGTCGGACGCTTTACGGCGGAGCAGCCGTTGGCACTTAGAAAATATTCGCCGAACTTGGCCGGACTTCCAGGGGAAGAGGCCGGATTTTCACTTGTTCTGGCCGACATCGGGAACCAGCCGAGTCGGACACTTTACGGCGGAGCAGCCGTTGGCACTTAGAAAATATTCGTTAATCTTGAACGGACCTCCAGGGGAAGAGGCCGAATATTCACTTGTTCTGGCCGACATCGGGAACCAGCCGAGTCGGACTCTTTACGGCGGAACAGCCGTTGGCACTTAGGAAATATTCGCCGAACTCGGCCGGACTTCCAGGGGAAGAGGCCGAATTTTCACTTGTTCTGGCCGACATCGGGAACCAGCCGAGTCGGACTCTTTACGGCGGAGCAGCCGTTGGCACTTAGGAAATATTTGCCAAAATGTTCCGGACCTCCAGGGGAAGAGGCCGAATATTCACTTGTTCTGGCCGACATCGGGAACCAGCCGAGTCGGACACTTTACGGCGGAGCAGCCGTTGGCACTTAGGAAATATTCGTTAAACTTCAACTGACCTCCAGGGGAAGAGGCCGAATTTTCACTTGTTCTGGCCGACATCGGGAACCAGCCGAGTCGGTCTCTTTACGGCGGAGCAGCCGTTGGCACTTAGGAAATATTCGCCGAACTTGGCCGGACCTCCAGGGGAAGAGGCCGAATTTTCACTTGTTCTGGCCGACCGGGGGAACCAGCCGAGGCGGACACTTTACGGCGGAGCAGCCGTTGGCACTTAGAAAATATTCGCCAAAATGTTCCGGACCTCCAGGGAAAGAGGCCGAATTTTCGCTCGTTCGGGCCGACCGGGAGAACCGGCCGAGGCGGACACTTTACGGCGGTTGAGCCGTTGGCACTTAGAAATTATTCAGACTTCCATCAAACACACATCGGCCTTTTGCCGTCACTGCCCGGGATGGGCACCGTGGTAGCTCGGACAGTTCGTGTGACAGCTTCCGCTGGCACTTAGACAATTTTTAAAATGAAAATAAACAGTTCTGCACATACGTGCCGACTATATTTTGCGAAAGGGGGGTAAAGTGATGAGTACACTAAGTGGGGGGACCAAGTACATAAAGCCCACCCCTGGTACCTCAGAGAGGCCGAATTGACACATTTTGTGTCCGACCGCGGGAACCAGCCGAGGCGGACGCTTTTCGGCGCAAGAGCCGTTGGCACTTAGAAAATATTCGTTAATCTTGAACGGACCTCCAGGGGAAGAGGCCGAATTTTCACTTGTTCTGGCCGACATCGGGAACCAGCCGAGGCGGACGCTTTTCGGCGCAAGAGCCGTTGGCACTTAGAAAATATTCGTTAATCTTGAACGGACCTCCAGGGGAAGAGGCCGAATTTTCACTTGTTCTGGCCGACATCGGGAACCAGCCGAGTCGGACGCTTTACGGCGGAGCAGCCGTTGGCACTTAGAAAATATTCGTTAATCTTGAACGGACCTCCAGGGGAAGAGGCCGAATTTTCACTTGTTCTGGCCGACATCGGGAACCAGCCGAGTCGGACGCTTTACGGCGGAGCAGCCGTTGGCACTTTGAAAATATTCGTTAAACTTCAACTGACCTCCAGGGGAAGAGGCCGAGTTTCCACTTGTTCTGGCCGACATCGGGAACCAGCCGAGTCGGACACCTTACGGCGGAAGAGCCGATGGCACTTAGAAAATATTCGTTAAACTTGAACGGACCTCCAGGGGAAGAGGCCGAATTTTCGCTTGTTCAGGCCGACCGGAGGAACCGGCCGAGTCGGACACCTTACGGCGGAAGAGCCGATGGCACTTAGAAAATATTCGTTAAACTTGACAGGACCTCCAGGGGAAGAGGCCGAATTTTCGCTCGTTCAGGCCGACCGGAGGAACCGGCCGAGTCGGACACCTTACGGCGGAAGAGCCGATGGCACTTAGAAAATATTCGTTAAACTTGACAGGACCTCCAGGGGAAGAGGCCGAATTTTCGCTCGTTCAGGCCGACCGGAGGAACCGGCCGAGTCGGACACATTACGGCGGAAGAGCCGATGGCACTTAGAAAATATTCGTTAAACTTGACAGGACCTCCAGGGGAAGAGGCCGAATTTTCGCTCGTTCAGGCCGACCGGAGGAACCGGCCGGGTCGGACACCTTACGGCGGAAGAGCCGATGGCACTTAGAAAATATTCGCCAAAATGTTCCGGACCTCCAGGGGAAGAGGCCGAATTTTCACTTGTTCAGGCCGACCGGAGGAACCGGCCGGGTCGGACACGTTACGGCGGAACAGCCGTTGGCACTTAGAAAATATTCGTCAAAGTCGTCCGGACCTCCAGGGGAAGAGGCCGAATTTTCGCTCGTTCGGGCCGACCGGAGGAACCGGCCGGGTCGGACACGTTACGGCGCAACAGCCGTTCGCACTTAGAAAATATTCGCCAAAGTCGTCCGGACCTCCAGGGGAAGAGGCCGAATTTTCGCTCGTTCGGGCCGACCGGAGGAACCAGCCGGGTCGGACACTTTACGGCGCAACAGCCGTTGGCACTTTGAAAATATTCGCCAAAATGTTCCGGACCTCCAGGGGAAGAGGCCGAATTTTCGCTCGTTCGGGCCGACCGGAGGAACCGGCCGGGTCGGACACGTTACGGCGCAACAGCCGTTGGCACTTTGAAAATATTCGCCAAAATGTTCCGGACCTCCAGGGGAAGAGGCCGAATTTTCGCTCGTTCGGGCCGACCGGAGGAACCGGCCGGGTCGGACACGTTACGGCGCAACAGCCGTTGGCACTTTGAAAATATTCGCCAAAATGTTCCGGACCTCCAGGGGAAGAGGCCGAATTTTCGCTCGTTCGGGCCGACCGGAGGAACCGGCCGGGTCGGACACGTTACGGCGCAACAGCCGTTGGCACTTTGAAAATATTCGCCAAAATGTTCCGGACCTCCAGGGGAAGAGGCCGAATTTTCGCTCGTTCGGGCCGACCGGAGGAACCGGCCGAGTCGGACACCTTACGGCGGAAGAGCCGATGGCACTTAGAAAATATTCGTTAAACTTGACAGGACCTCCAGGGGAAGAGGCCGAATTTTCGCTCGTTCGGGCCGACCGGAGGAACCAGCCGGGTCGGACACGTTACGGCGCAACAGCCGTTCGCACTTAGAAAATATTCGTTAAACTTGACAGGACCTCCAGAGGAAGAGGCCGAATTTTTGCTCGTTCAGGCCGACCGGAGGAACCGGCCGAGTCGGACACCTTACGGCGGAAGAGCCGATGGCACTTTGAAAATATTCGCCAAAATGTTCCGGACCTCCAGGGGAAGAGGCCGAATTTTCGCTCGTTCGGGCCGACCGGAGGAACCGGCCGGGTCGGACACGTTACGGCGGAACAGCCGTTGGCACTTTGAAAATATTCGCCAAAATGTTCCGGACCTCCAGGGGAAGAGGCCGAATTTTCGCTCGTTCGGGGCGACCGGAGGAACCAGCCGGGTCGGACACTTTACGGCGCAACAGCCGTTGGCACTTAGAAAATATTCGCCAAAATGTTCCGGACCTCCAGGGGAAGAGGCCGAATTTTCGCTCGTTCGGGCCGACCGGAGGAACCAGCCGGGTCGGACACTTTACGGCGGAACAGCCGTTGGCACTTTGAAAATATTCGCCAAAATGTTCCGGACCTCCAGGGGAAGAGGCCGAATTTTCGCTCGTTCGGGCCGACCGGAGGAACCAGCCGGGTCGGACACGTTACGGCGCAACAGCCGTTGGCACTTTGAAAATATTCGCCAAAATGTTCCGGACCTCCAGGGGAAGAGGCCGAATTTTCGCTCGTTCGGGCCGACCGGAGGAACCAGCCGGGTCGGACACGTTACGGCGGAACAGCCGTTGGCACTTTGAAAATATTCGCCAAAATGTTCCGGACCTCCAGGGGAAGAGGCCGAATTTTCGCTTGTTCAAGCCGACCGGAGGAACCAGCCGGGTCGGACACGTTACGGCGCAACAGCCGTTGGCACTTTGAAAATATTCGCCAAAATGTTCCGGACCTCCAGGGGAAGAGGCCGAATTTTCGCTCGTTCTGGCCGACCGGGAGAACCAGCCGGGTCGGACACGTTACGGCGCAACAGCCGTTGGCACTTAGAAAATATTCGCCAAAGTCGTCCGGACCTCCAGGGGAAGAGGCCGAATTTTCGCTCGTTCGGGCCGACCGGAGGAACCAGCCGGGTCGGACACTTTACGGCGGAACAGCCGTTGGCACTTTGAAAATATTCGCCAAAATGTTCCGGACCTCCAGGGGAAGAGGCCGAATTTTCGCTCGTTCGGGCCGACCGGAGGAACCAGCCGAGGCGGACACTTTACGGCGGTTGAGCCGTTGGCACTTAGAAATTATTCAGACTTCCATCAAACACACATCGGCCTTTTGCCGTCACTGCCCGGGATGGGCACCGTGGTAGCTCGGACAGTTCGTGTGACAGCTTCCGCTGGCACTTAGAAAATTTTTAAAATGAAAATAAACAGTTCTGCACATACGTGCCGACTATATTTTGCGAAAGGGGGGTAAAGTGATGAGTACACTAAGTGGGGGGACCAAGTACATAAAGCCTACCCCTGGTACCTCAGAGAGGCCGAATTTTCGAATTCTGAGGCCGAGCTGGGGAACCAGACGAGGCGGACACTTTTCCGAGAGAGAGCCGATGGCACTTAGAAAATTTTCGGCTAAGTCGGCAGGACTTCCAGAGCGAGAGGCCGAATATTCGTCAACTGTGGCCGACCGGGGAACCAGCGAAGGCGGATAGGCGGTCACGGAGGTCCCGCCGGCTGGTCCGCGGGCCAATTTGGGTCCCGTAATTTAGCGGTCGCGGTCCGGAATCCACGCCGGCCGGGGAACCAGCGCAAGCGGATAGGCGGTCACGGAGGTCCCGCCGGCTGGTCCGCGGGCCAATTTGGGTCCCGTAATTTAGCGGTCGCGGTCCGGAATCCACGCCGGCCGGGGAACCAGCGCAGGCGGATAGGCGGTCACGGAGGTCCCGCCGGCTGGTCCGCGGGCCAATTTTGGTCCCGTAAGTGAGCGGCCGCGGCCCGGAATACACGCCGACCGGGGAACCAGCGAAGGCGGATAGGCGGTCACGGAGGTCCCGCCGGCTGGTCCGCGGGCCAATTGGGGTCCCGTAAATTAGCGGTCGCGGCCCGGAATTCGCGCCGGCCGGGGAACCAGCGCAGGCGCATAGGCGGTCACGGAGGTCCCGCCGGCTGGTCCGCGGGCCAATCGGGGTCCCGTAAGTTAGCGGTCGCGGCCCGGAATTCGCGCCGGCCGGGGAACCAGCGCAGGCGGATAGGCGGTCACGGAGGTCCTGCCGGCTGGTCCGCGGGCCAATCGGGGTCCCGTAAGTTAGCGGTCGCGGCCCGGAATTCGCGCCGGCCGGGGAACCAGCGCAGGCGGATAGGCGGTCACGGAGGTCCCGCCGGCTGGTCCGCGGGCCAATCGGGGTCCCGTAAGTTAGCGGTCGCGGCCCGGAATTCGCGCCGGCCGGGGAACCAGCGCGGGCGGATAGGCGGTCACGGAGGTCCCGCCGGCTGGTCCGCGGGGGGAACTGCGCCCTCTGGCGGACACGCCATTGTAAATGAATGGGGTTTGGCACTTAGTGCATTTTTCGCCGAAGCCGACGAGCGCTCCGGGCGAGGAGGCCGGATTCTCGCCATCCGTGGCCGGCCGGGGAACCGGCCAAGGCGGATAGGCGGTCACGGGGGTCCCGCCGGCTGGTCCGCGGGCCAATTGGGGTCCCGTAAGTTAGCGGTCGCGGCCCGGAATCCGCGCCGGCCAGCAGCCACCGGGAGGCGGGTAGGCTGTCACGGAGGTCCCGCCAGCTGGTCCGCGGGCCAATTAGGGTCCCGTAAGTGAGCGGTCGCGGCCCGGAATCCACGCCGGCCAGCAGCCACCGCCAGGCGGGTAGGCTGTCACGGAGGTCCCGCCAGCTGGTCCGCGGGCCATTTAGGGTCCCGTAAGTAAGCGGTCGCGGCCCGGAATGCACGCCGGCCAGGAGGCACCGGCAGGCGGATAGGCTGTCACGGAGGTCCCGCCAGCTGGTCCGCGGGCCATTTAGGGTCCCGTAAGTTAGCGGTCGCGGCCCGGAATGCACGCCGGCCAGCAGCCACCGGCAGGCGGATAGGCTGTCACGGAGGTCCCGCCAGCTGGTCCGCGGGCCATTTAGGGTCCCGTAAGTTAGCGGTCGCGGCCCGGAATCCACGCCGGCCAGGAGGCACCGGCAGGCGGATAGGCGGTCACGGAGGTCCCGCCGGCTGGTCGGCTGGCCAATTACCTCCAGCCGAGCGGATATGAACTTTATAAGCACCTTGGACGAAGCCTTATTCGACTTCCAGCACCTCGGCTTAGCATTTTCCACGGCCCGCTGATCTTACAGAAGACGTCCAGCCGGTTCTCCGGGTGCTTTCCTCATCACGTTTTAAGCCGGCCGAGGCTTCCAGCACCTCGGCCGGGCCTTTCCCACGGCCCGCTGAGCTTCCAGGGGACCTCCAGCCGGTTCTCCCGGTGCCTCGCGCCTCGCTTTGCGAGCCGGCCGAGGCTTCCGGCACCCCGGCTAAGCTTTCTCCACGGCCCGCTGAGCTTCCGAGGGACCTCCAGCCGGTTCTCCCGGTGCCTCGCGCCTCGCTTTGTGAGCCGGCCGAGGCTTCCAGCACCCCGGCTAAGCTTTCTCCACGGCCCGCTGAGCTTCCAGGGGACCTCCAGCCGGTTCTCCCGGTGCCTCGCGCCTCGCTTTGTGAGACGGCCGAGGCTTCCAGCACCTCGGCTGAGCGTTTCCCACGGCCCGCTGAGCTTCCAGGGGACCTCCAGCCGGTTCTCCGCCTCGCGCCTCGCTTTGCGAGCCGGCCGAGGCTTCCAGCACCTCGGCTGAGCGTTTTCGGCGGCCCGTTGCTCTCCCGGAGGTCGCAACGGGGAGTTACCTCCCTCTCGCGGACACGGCGAGTAAATACACCGCCTCTCGCACTTGGCGCACACTCACTCGCATTGCTACGCCTCCCGTGGCACTTTAAGCGGCCGAACGGCGGGAGTAACTGCGACTCTCCTAAGGTATGCTCACTTGACTATTTATTCATGTATTTATTTATTTTTGACGGTTCGCGGAGGCGATGACGCTCCGCGCGGGTAAACGGCGGGAGTAACTGTGACTCTCTTAAGGTAGGCTCACTTGACATTTATTTATTCATGTATTTATTTATTTTTGACGGTTCGCGGAGGCGATGACGCTCCGCGCGGGTAAACGGCGGGAGTAACTGTGACTCTCTTAAGGTAGGCTCACTTGACATTTATTTATTTATGTATTTATTTATTTTTGACGGTTCGCGGAGGCGATGACGCTCCGCGCGGGTAAACGGCGGGAGTAACTGTGACTCTCTTAAGGTAGGCTCACTTGACATTTATTTTGGCGGTTCGCGGAGGCGCCGGGAGGCCGTGCGCGCGCGCGCAGAGCGGCCGAATAACGCTCCGCCGGCCCCGGGTGATTACCGAGAGGCTCCCCGGCCTCGCGGAGCTCCGACGCTCCTCCGCGGGACCTCCGGCGGCCGGCGCGCTCGCGCACCACCCCCCGGCACCGCCGGGAGGCCGTGCGCGCGCGCGCAGAGCGGCCGAATAACGCTCCGCCGGCCCCGGGTGATTACCGAGAGGCTCCCCGGCCTCGCGGAGCTCCGACGCTCCTCCGCGGGACCTCCGGCGGCCGGCGCGCTCGCGCACCACCCCCCGGCACCGCCGGGAGGCCGTGCGCGCGCGCGCAGAGCGGCCGAATAACGCTCCGCCGGCCCCGGGTGATTACCGAGAGGCTCCCCGGCCTCGCGGAGCTCCGACGCTCCTCCGCGGGACCTCCGGCGGCCGGCGCGCTCGCGCACCACCCCCCGGCACCGCCGGGAGGCCGTGCGCGCGCGCGCAGAGCGGCCGAATAACGCTCCGCCGGCCCCGGGTGATTACCGAGAGGCTCCCCGGCCTCGCGGAGCTCCGACGCTCCTCCGCGGGACCTCCGGCGGCCGGCGCGCTCGCGCACCACCCCCCGGCACCGCCGGGAGGCCGTGCGCGCGCGCGCAGAGCGGCCGAATAACGCTCCGCCGGCCCCGGGTGATTACCGAGAGGCTCCCCGGCCTCGCGGAGCTCCGACGCTCCTCCGCGGGACCTCCGGCGGCCGGCGCGCTCGCGCACCACCCCCCGGCACCGCCGGGAGGCCGTGCGCGCGCGCGCAGAGCGGCCGAATAACGCTCCGCCGGCCCCGGGTGATTACCGAGAGGCTCCCCGGCCTCGCGGAGCTCCGACGCTCCTCCGCGGGACCTCCGGCGGCCGGCGCGCTCGCGCACCACCCCCCGGCACCGCCGGGAGGCCGTGCGCGCGCGCGCAGAGCGGCCGAATAACGCTCCGCCGGCCCCGGGTGATTACCGAGAGGCTCCCCGGCCTCGCGGAGCTCCGACGCTCCTCCGCGGGACCTCCGGCGGCCGGCGCGCTCGCGCACCACCCCCCGGCACCGCCGGGAGGCCGTGCGCGCGCGCGCAGAGCGGCCGAATAACGCTCCGCCGGCCCCGGGTGATTACCGAGAGGCTCCCCGGCCTCGCGGAGCTCCGACGCTCCTCCGCGGGACCTCCGGCGGCCGGCGCGCTCGCGCACCACCCCCCGGCACCGCCGGGAGGCCGTGCGCGCGCGCGCAGAGCGGCCGAATAACGCTCCGCCGGCCCCGGGTGATTACCGAGAGGCTCCCCGGCCTCGCGGAGCTCCGACGCTCCTCCGCGGGACCTCCGGCGGCCGGCGCGCTCGCGCACCACCCCCCGGCACCGCCGGGAGGCCGTGCGCGCGCGCGCAGAGCGGCCGAATAACGCTCCGCCGGCCCCGGGTGATTACCGAGAGGCTCCCCGGCCTCGCGGAGCTCCGACGCTCCTCCGCGGGACCTCCGGCGGCCGGCGCGCTCGCGCACCACCCCCCGGCACCGCCGGGAGGCCGTGCGCGCGCGCGCAGAGCGGCCGAATAACGCTCCGCCGGCCCCGGGTGATTACCGAGAGGCTCCCCGGCCTCGCGGAGCTCCGACGCTCCTCCGCGGGACCTCCGGCGGCCGGCGCGCTCGCGCACCACCCCCCGGCACCGCCGGGAGGCCGTGCGCGCGCGCGCAGAGCGGCCGAATAACGCTCCGCCGGCCCCGGGTGATTACCGAGAGGCTCCCCGGCCTCGCGGAGCTCCGACGCTCCTCCGCGGGACCTCCGGCGGCCGGCGCGCTCGCGCACCACCCCCCGGCACCGCCGGGAGGCCGTGCGCGCGCGCGCAGAGCGGCCGAATAACGCTCCGCCGGCCCCGGGTGATTACCGAGAGGCTCCCCGGCCTCGCGGAGCTCCGACGCTCCTCCGCGGGACCTCCGGCGGCCGGCGCGCTCGCGCACCACCCCCCGGCACCGCCGGGAGGCCGTGCGCGCGCGCGCAGAGCGGCCGAATAACGCTCCGCCGGCCCCGGGTGATTACCGAGAGGCTCCCCGGCCTCGCGGAGCTCCGACGCTCCTCCGCGGGACCTCCGGCGGCCGGCGCGCTCGCGCACCACCCCCCGGCACCGCCGGGAGGCCGTGCGCGCGCGCGCAGAGCGGCCGAATAACGCTCCGCCGGCCCCGGGTGATTACCGAGAGGCTCCCCGGCCTCGCGGAGCTCCGACGCTCCTCCGCGGGACCTCCGGCGGCCGGCGCGCTCGCGCACCACCCCCCGGCACCGCCGGGAGGCCGTGCGCGCGCGCGCAGAGCGGCCGAATAACGCTCCGCCGGCCCCGGGTGATTACCGAGAGGCTCCCCGGCCTCGCGGAGCTCCGACGCTCCTCCGCGGGACCTCCGGCGGCCGGCGCGCTCGCGCACCACCCCCCGGCACCGCCGGGAGGCCGTGCGCGCGCGCGCAGAGCGGCCGAATAACGCTCCGCCGGCCCCGGGTGATTACCGAGAGGCTCCCCGGCCTCGCGGAGCTCCGACGCTCCTCCGCGGGACCTCCGGCGGCCGGCGCGCTCGCGCACCACCCCCCGGCACCGCCGGGAGGCCGTGCGCGCGCGCGCAGAGCGGCCGAATAACGCTCCGCCGGCCCCGGGTGATTACCGAGAGGCTCCCCGGCCTCGCGGAGCTCCGACGCTCCTCCGCGGGACCTCCGGCGGCCGGCGCGCTCGCGCACCACCCCCCGGCACCGCCGGGAGGCCGTGCTCGCGCGCCAAGTGGCCGAAAATAGCTCCAAGCCCAGCGGATCGGCTGCTTGGAAGCACCGCGCCGTCCGGCTCCACCTGGTACCTCGCACGGCTCTCATCTCCCCCCCGCACGGACTTCCGAGCGCTCGGGGAGACGCTCGGAAGCTGCCCGTGCCGTCGCGGCGGGGAATTGCCTCCCTCTGGCGGACGCGGCGAGTAAAAACACCACCTCTCGCACTTTGCGCACACTTACTTGCGTGGGTCCGCTTCCGATGACACTTTGAGCGGCCGAACGGCGGGAGTAACTACGACTCTCTTAAGGTAGGCTCACTTTGACATTTATTCATGTATTTATTTATTTTTGACGGTTCGCGGAGGCGATGACGCTCCGCGCGGGTAAACGGCGGGAGTAGCTGTGACTCTCTTAAGGTAGCCTGACTCGACGTCTTTTTCAACGGTGGCTGGAGGACCCAGGCGGTTCTCGGGGGTGCGTCGCTCCTCACTTTTGACGCCCGAGGAGGCTCCCGGCACCTCGGCTACGCGTTTTCGGCGGCCCGCTGAGCTTCCAGAAGACCTCCAGCCGGTTCTCCCGGTGCTTTCCTCCTCACGTTTTAAGCCGGCCGAGGCTTCCGGCACCCCGGCTGAGCTTTTTCCCACGGCCCGCTGAGCTTCCAGGGGACCTCCGGCCGGTTCTCCGCGCGCTTTCCTCCTCACTTTTAAGCCGGCCGAGGCTCCAGGCACCTCGGCTAAGCGTTTTGAACGGCCCGCTGAGCTTCCAGGGGACCTCCAGCCGGTTCTCCGCGCGCCCCCCTCCCAACTTTTTAAGCCGGCCGAGGCTCCAGGCACCCCGGCCAAGCCTTTCCCACGGCCCGCTGAGCTTCCAGGGGACATCCAGCCGGTTCTCCGCGCGCCCCCCTCCTAACTCGACGCCCGAGGAGGCTCCAGGCACCCCGGCTGAGCCTTTTCGGCGGCCCGCTGATCTCCCGGAGGTCGCAACGGGGAATTGCCTCCCTCTCGCGGACACGGCGCGTAAATGCACCGCCTCTCGCACTTGGCGCACACTCACTCGCATCGCTACGCCTCCCGCGGCACTTTAAGCGACCGGGACCACCGCGAGCGCGGGCGATGACTAAGAGGCTCCCCGGCCGGCCTCGCGGAGCTCCGACGCTCCCCCGCGGGACTTCCGGCGGCCGGCCGGAGCCTCGGCACGGCTGCCGCACTCCCTAATAACACCCCGCGGGCCCCCGCGAGCCGAACGCTCGCTGCCGCGGGCGACCCGTGGTACCCCACGTGCCGAGGCGGACGCGTGACGGCGCGGGAGCCCTCGGCACTATATCACGGTCACGCATGTAGTCAAATCGTGTAAAATCACCGTTAGTTTATTCACAATATACGTAATAATTAAATACATATCAACACCGCGTATATTATTAATAAACATATGTATGTATTTATTTAATAATTAAATAAATATTAACATCGCGTATAATCATGCGGGCTCCGGGGGAAGGGGCCGATTTTTCGCCGTTCGTGGCCGACCGGGGAACCGGCGAAGGCGGACGCATCGCGGCGCGAGAGCCGTTGGCACTTTGGAAAAAAATAAAATAAAATTCGCCGACCGGGCTCCGGGGAAGAGGCCGATTTTTCGCCGTTCGTGGCCGACTTGGGAACCGGCGAAGGCGGACGCATCGCGGCGCGAGAGCCGTTGGCACTTTGAAAAAAAAAAAAAAAAAAAAAAAAAAATTCGCCCACCGGGCTCCGGGGGAAGAGGCCGGCTTTTCGCCGTTCGCGGCCGACCGGGGAACCGGCGAAGGCGGACGCGCTCTCCAACGAGCCCCGCCGGCCGGAGGAAGTGCGCCCTCTGGCGGACACGCCGTTGTAAATGAATGGGGTTTGGCACTTAGTGCATTTTTCGCCCAAGTCGAAGCGCGCTCCGGGCGAGGAGGCCGGATTCTCGCCACCCGTGGCCGGCCGGGGAACCGGCCAAGGCGGATAGGCTTTCACGGAGGTCCCGCCGGCTGGTCCGCGGGCCGATTAGGGTCCCGCGAGGAGGCCGGATTCTCGCCACCCGTGGCCGGCCGGGGAACCGGCCAAGGCGGATAGGCTTTCACGGAGGTCCCGCCGGCTGGTCCGCGGGCCGATTAGGGTCCCGCGAGTGAGCGGTGGCGGTCCGGAATCCAGGCCGGCCAGGAGGCACCGCCAGGCGGATAGGCTTTCACGGAGGTCCCGCCGGCTGGTCCGCGGGCCGATTAGGGTCCCGCGAGTGAGCGGTGGCGGTCCGGAATCCAGGCCGGCCAGGAGGCACCGCCAGGCGGATAGGCTTTCACGGAGGTCCCGCCGGCTGGTCCGCGGGCCGATTAGGGTCCCGCGAGTGAGCGGTGGCGGTCCGGAATCCAGGCCGGCCAGGAGGCACCGCCAGGCGGATAGGCTTTCACGGAGGACCCGCCGGCTGGTCCGCGGGCCGTTTAGGGTCCCGCGAGTGAGCGGTCGCGGTCCGGAATCCAGGCCGGCCAGGAGGCACCGCCAGGCGGATAGGCTTTCACGGAGGACCCGCCGGCTGGTCCGCGGGCCGATTAGGGTCCCGCGAGTGAGCGGTGGCGGTCCGGAATCCAGGCCGGCCAGGAGGCACCGCCAGGCGGATACACTCTCTAACGAGCCCCGCCGGCTGGTCCGCCGGGGGAAGTGCGCCCTCTGGCGGACACGCCGTTGTAAATGAATGGGGTTTGGCACTTAGTGCATTTTTCGACCAGCGGCAACGCAGGCTGACGGGCGGCCGCTTCCGCGGGCCGGCACTACTCTACGGAGGCGCTAGCCGCCTCCGGTGGGGGCCGTGTGATCTCGCTGGATGCCCGAGGACCTTCCGCCAGGCCCGGCCCCAGCTTTTGCGCGCGCCCGGTCCTATTACCTGGTGGAAGCTGGAGGCCGGGGCTCGGCAGCTCGCTGCCCGGGGGACCTTCCGCGAGGCCCGGCCGCAGCTTTTACGCACGGCCGCTGCTATTCTCTGGCTCCGGCTTCGTCCCGGAGGGTGCTTGGGGAACGGCGGCGCACACCGCGAACGGCCGGTGGCGGTCGGCTGGTGGCGGTCGGGGGTGGCGCTTGGGGATGGCGCTTGGGGATGGTGGCGGTCGGCTGGTGGCGGTCGGCTGGTGGCGGTCGCCTTGTGGCGGTCGGGGGTGGCGCTTGGGGATGGTGGCTGTCGCCTTGTGGCGGTCGCCTTGTGGCGGTCGGGGGGTGGCGGTCGGGGATGGCGCTTGGGGATGGTGGCGGTCGGCTGGTGGCGGTCGGCTGGTGGCGGTCGGGGGTGGCGCTTGGGGATGGTGGCTGTCGCCTTGTGGCGGTCGGCTGGTGGCGGTCGGCTGGTGGCGGTCGGGGGTGGCGCTTGGGGATGGTGGCTGTCGCCTTGTGGCGGTCGGCTGGTGGCGGTCGCCTTGTGGCGGTCGGGGGGTGGCGGTCGGGGATGGCGCTTGGGGATGGTGGCTGTCACCTTGTGGCGGTCGGCTGGTGGCGGTCGGCTGGTGGCGGTCGCCTTGTGGCGGTCGGGGGGTGGCGGTCGGGGATGGCGCTTGGGGATGGTGGCGGTCGGCTGGTGGCGGTCGGCTGGTGGCGGTCGGCTGGTGGCGGTCGGGGGTGGCGCTTGGCGATGGTGGCTGTCGCCTTGTGGCGGTCGCCTTGTGGCGGTCGGGGGGTGGCGGTCGGGGATGGCGCTTGGGGATGGTGGCGGTCGGCTGGTGGCGGTCGGCTGGTGGCGGTCGGCTGGTGGCGGTCGGGGGTGGCGCTTGGCGATGGTGGCTGTCGCCTTGTGGCGGTCGCCTTGTGGCGGTCGGGGGGTGGCGGTCGGGGATGGCGCTTGGGGATGGTGGCGGTCGGCTGGTGGCGGTCGGCTGGTGGCGGTCGGGGGTGGCGCTTGGGGATGGTGGCTGTCGCCTTGTGGCGGTCGGCTGGTGGCGGTCGCCTTGTGGCGGTCGGGGGGTGGCGGTCGGGGATGGCGCTTGGGGATGGTGGCTGTCGCCTTGTGGCGGTCGGCTGGTGGCGGTCGCCTTGTGGCGGTCGGGGGTGGCGCTTGGGGATGGTGGCTGTCGCCTTGTGGCGGTCGGCTGGTGGCGGTCGCCTTGTGGCGGTCGGGGGGTGGCGGTCGGGGATGGCGCTTGGGGATGGTGGCTGTCGCCTTGTGGCGGTCGGCTGGTGGCGGTCGCCTTGTGGCGGTCGGGGGGTGGCGGTCGGGGATGGCGCTTGGGGATGGTGGCTGTCGCCTTGTGGCGGTCGGCTGGTGGCGGTCGCCTTGTGGCGGTCGGGGGTGGCGCTTGGGGATGGTGGCTGTCGCCTTGTGGCGGTCGGCTGGTGGCGGTCGCCTTGTGGCGGTCGGGGGGTGGCGGTCGGGGATGGCGCTTGGGGATGGTGGCTGTCGCCTTGTGGCGGTCGGCTGGTGGCGGTCGCCTTGTGGCGGTCGGGGGTGGCGCTTGGGGATGGTGGCTGTCGCCTTGTGGCGGTCGGCGGTGGTGGTTTGGGACCGGCGTCCGGCGCAAAGTGCGTGTTGCGCGGGCCGGAGAAAATTTAGGCCAGGGGCCCGCCGCTGGAGAATTTTTTAGGTACCAGGGGTGGATTTTTTTTGTCACCGCAGGAGGGGGACGTTGCCTCCGTCCGTGTCCGACGGAAAGTGCGTGTTGCGCGGGCCGGAGAAAGTTTAGGCCAGGGGCCCGCCGCTGGAGAAATTTTTAGGTACCAGGGGTGGATTTTTTTTGTCACCGCAGGAGGGGGACGTTGCCTCCGTCGGTGTCCGGCGGAAAGTGCGTGTTGCGCGGCCCGGAGAAAGTTTAGGCCAGGGGCCCGCCGCTGGAGAAATTTTTAGGTACCAGGGGTGGATTTTTTTTGTCACCGCAGGAGGGGGACGTTGCCTCCGTCGGTGTCCGGCGGAAAGTGCGTGTTGCGCGGCCCGGAGAAAGTTTAGGCCCGGGGCCCGCCGCTGGAGGAATTTTTAGGTACCAGGAGCGGATGTACTTACTTCCACAGCGCCCGCGCGCTCCCGGCCGGTGTCCGAGGATGCTGCCTCATCCCCGGACGCGCCTGTTAC
>NW_026061257.1:45000-47128 GCF_024217435.2 Syngnathus scovelli
GTCAGACTCGGTTCGGCGCGGCCCGCTGCGGCCGGCTGGCGAGGTGAGATGTGGGCCATTGCCGCGCTCCCGACGAACCGTTCCGGGGGGCTGGTGACGTCGCGCGTTCGGCGCTGATGCTGCGACCGGGAGGGAAGCTGCGCCCCGTCCGAGTCAGACTCGGTCGTTGCGGCCCCCCCGAGCCCGCACGCCTCACGCGGAGGGGTCATACGCCCCGGCGGCCACGATAGACGCCTCCCGCTTCGCGGTGGTCGGGAAGGCGTGTGCGGATATGTGCGGAGGTTGGGACTCGGGCTTGGTCTTTGAGAAATCGGTTTCGCGGTCGACCGGCGCGGCCGGCGGACGCCCACGTGGCGTGCCGCAAGTCGGATCGCGCGCTCGGCCTCCGTGGATGGCCTCTGGGTGAGGTTGAGCCGGGGCGTCTCGGTTTCGCTGCCGTACGGTTCGCGCTAGGCCTGCGCGGGCGGCGCGGGGCGCGCGCTCGCGCGGCGGCCGTAGCGCTGGAGTGCGACCCGCAAGTGGGGAGGAACCGTCCACCCAACGCCGGCGGTAGCCGGGGCCGGTGGGGGCCCTACCAAGGCGGGTCATGGGCGCATGTCGGTCAGGTTATAAGAGTGTTTTTCGCTCCGGGCTAGAGCCGGGTGAGGTCGTCTCGAACCACGTGCCTGAAGGCCGCCTCGCGCCGGATTCGGCCCCGCTCATTCGTCGGAGTGACCGCCCGACGCGGGCATCGCTAGATTAGCCGTGGCCCCGATCCTTCCCCATCGACAGCCTTTCGCCCCCTGTACTCCGGCCTGTTAGTAAGGCGGCCGGTACCCCCTTTCTTGGATGAGACAGAATCCTTGACGGACCATTCGCAGATTTTTGCCCGGCCTCTGTTTACCGAGGCGGCCGGTACCTCCGTCTGCCTTGGATGGACCGCATCCGCAGATTTTCGTCCGGCCTTAGCTTAAGGAGACGGCCGTTGCCTCCGATCCTCCGGGCTAGAGCCGGGTGAGGTCGTCTCGAACCACGTGCCTGAAGGCCGCCTCGCGCCGGATTCGGCCCCGCTCATTCGTCGGAGTGACCGCCCGACGCGGGCATCGCTAGATTAGCCGTGGCCCCGATCCTTCCCCATCGACAGCCTTTCGCCCCCTTCGCTCCGGCCTCTGAGGCGGCCGGTACCCCTTTCTTGGATGAGACAGAACCCTTGACGGGCCGTTCGCAGATTTTTGCCCGGCCTCTGTTTACCGAGGCGGCCGGTACCTCCGTCTGCCTTGGATGGACCGCATCCGCAGATTTTCGTCCGGCCTTAGCTTAAGGAGACGGCCGTTGCCTCCGATCCTCCGGGCTAGAGCCGGGTGAGGTCGTCTCGAACCACGTGCCTGAAGGCCGCCTACACCGGATTCGGCCCCGCTCATTCGTCGGAGTGACCGCCCGACGCGGGCATCGCTAGATTAGCCGTGGCCCCGATCCTTCCCCATCGACAGCCTTTCGCCCCCTTCGCTCCGGCCTCTGAGGCGGCCGGTACCCCTTTCTTGGATGAGCCAGAACCCTTGACGGGCCGTTCGCAGATTTTTGCCCGGGCTTTGTTTACCGAGGCGGCCGGTACCTCCGTCTGCCTTGGATGGACCGCATCCGCAGATTTTCGTCCGGCCTTAGCTTAAGGAGACGGCCGTTGCCTCCGATCCTCCGGGCTAGAGCCGGGTGAGGTCGTCTCGAACCACGTGCCTGAAGGCCGCCTCGCGCCGGATTCGGCCCCGCTCATTCGTCGGAGTGACCGCCCGACGCGGGCATCGCTAGATTAGCCGTGGCCCCGATCCTTCCCCATCGACAGCCTTTCGCCCCCTTCGCTCCGGCCTCTGAGGCGGCCGGTACCCCTTTCTTGGATGAGCCAGAACCCTTGACGGGCCGTTCGCAGATTTTTGCCCGGGCTTTATTTACCGAGGCGGCCGGTACCTCCGTCTGCCTTGGATGGACCGCATCCGCAGATTTTCGTCCGGCCTTAGCTTAAGGAGACGGCCGTTGCCTCCGATCCTCCGGGCTAGAGCCGGGTGAGGTCGTCTCGAACCACGTGCCTGAAGGCCGCCTCGCGCCGGATTCGGCCCCGCTCATTCGTCGGAGTGACCGCCCGACGCGGGCATCGCTA
>NW_026061258.1:0-10000 GCF_024217435.2 Syngnathus scovelli
GTCGGCCAGAACAAGTGAAAATTCGGCCTCTTCCCCTGGAGGTCCGTTCAAGATTAACGAATATTTTCTAAGTGCCAACGGCTCTTGCGCCGAAAAGCGTCCGCCTCGGCTGGTTCCCGATGTCGGCCAGAACAAGTGAAAATTCGGCCTCTTCCCTGGAGGTCCGTTCAAGATTAACGAATATTTTCTAAGTGCCAACGGCTCTTGCGCCGAAAAGCGTCCGCCTCGGCTGGTTCCCGCGGTCGGACACAAAATGTGTCAATTCGGCCTCTCTGAGGTACCAGGGGTGGGCTTTATGTACTTGGTCCCCCCACTTAGTGTACTCATCACTTTACCCCCCTTTCGCAAAATATAGTCGGCACGTATGTGCAGAACTGTTTATTTTCATTTTAAAAATTGTCTAAGTGCCAGCGGAAGCTGTCACACGAACTGTCCGAGCTACCACGGTGCCCATCCCGGGCAGTGACGGCAAAAGGCCGATGTGTGTTTGATGGAAGTCTGAATAATTTCTAAGTGCCAACGGCTCAACCGCCGTAAAGTGTCCGCCTCGGCCGGTTCTCCCGGTCGGCCCGAACGAGCGAAAATTCGGCCTCTTTCCCTGGAGGTCCGGAACATTTTGGCGAATATTTTCTAAGTGCCAACGGCTGCTCCGCCGTAAAGTGTCCGCCTCGGCTGGTTCCCCCGGTCGGCCAGAACAAGTGAAAATTCGGCCTCTTCCCCTGGAGGTCCGGCCAAGTTCGGCGAATATTTCCTAAGTGCCAACGGCTGCTCCGCCGTAAAGAGACCGACTCGGCTGGTTCCCGATGTCGGCCAGAACAAGTGAAAATTCGGCCTCTTCCCCTGGAGGTCAGTTGAAGTTTAACGAATATTTCCTAAGTGCCAACGGCTGCTCCGCCGTAAAGTGTCCGACTCGGCTGGTTCCCGATGTCGGCCAGAACAAGTGAATATTCGGCCTCTTCCCCTGGAGGTCCGGAACATTTTGGCAAATATTTCCTAAGTGCCAACGGCTGCTCCGCCGTAAAGAGTCCGACTCGGCTGGTTCCCGATGTCGGCCAGAACAAGTGAAAATTCGGCCTCTTCCCCTGGAAGTCCGGCCGAGTTCGGCGAATATTTCCTAAGTGCCAACGGCTGTTCCGCCGTAAAGAGTCCGACTCGGCTGGTTCCCGATGTCGGCCAGAACAAGTGAATATTCGGCCTCTTCCCCTGGAGGTCCGTTCAAGATTAACGAATATTTTCTAAGTGCCAACGGCTGCTCCGCCGTAAAGTGTCCGACTCGGCTGGTTCCCGATGTCGGCCAGAACAAGTGAAAATCCGGCCTCTTCCCCTGGAAGTCCGGCCAAGTTCGGCGAATATTTTCTAAGTGCCAACGGCTGCTCCGCCGTAAAGCGTCCGACTCGGCTGGTTCCCGATGTCGGCCAGAACAAGTGGAAATTCGGCCTCTTCCCCTGGAGGTCAGTTGAAGTTTAACGAATATTTCCTAAGTGCCAACGGCTGCTCCGCCGTAAAGTGTCCGACTCGGCTGGTTCCCGATGTCGGCCAGAACAAGTGAATATTCGGCCTCTTCCCCTGGAGGTCCGGAACATTTTGGCAAATATTTCCTAAGTGCCAACGGCTGCTCCGCCGTAAAGAGTCCGACTCGGCTGGTTCCCGATGTCGGCCAGAACAAGTGAAAATCCGGCCTCTTCCCCTGGAAGTCCGGCCGAGTTCGGCGAATATTTTCTAAGTGCCAACGGCTGCTCCGCCGTAAAGCGTCCGACTCGGCTGGTTCCCGATGTCGGCCAGAACAAGTGGAAATTCGGCCTCTTCCCCTGGAGGTCAGTTGAAGTTTAACGAATATTTTCTAAGTGCCAACGGCTGCTCCGCCGTAAAGCGTCCGACTCGGCTGGTTCCCGATGTCGGCCAGAACAAGTGAAAATTCGGCCTCTTCCCCTGGAAGTCCGGCCGAGTTAAGGCAAATATTTCCTAAGTGCCAACGGCTGCTCCGCCTTAAAGCGTCCGACTCGGCTGGTTCCCGATGTCGGCCAGAACAAGTGACAATTCGGCCTCTTCCCCTGGAGGTCCTTTCAAGTTTAACGAATATTTTCTAAGTGCCAACGGCTGCTCCGCCTTAAAGCGTCCGACTCGGCTGGTTCCCGATGTCGGCCAGAACAAGTGACAATTCGGCCTCTTCCCCTGGAGGTCCTTTCAAGTTTAACGAATATTTTCTAAGTGCCAACGGCTGCTCCGCCTTAAAGCGTCCGACTCGGCTGGTTCCCGATGTCGGCCAGAACAGGTGAAAATTCGGCCTCTTCCCCTGGAGGTCCGTTCAAGTTTGGGGAATATTTTCTAAGTGCCAACGGCTGCTCCGCCTTAAAGTGTCCGACTCGGCTGGTTCCCGATGTCGGGCAGAACAAGTGACAATTCGGCCTCTTCCCTGGAAGTCCGGTCGAGTTTGGCGAATATTTTCTAAGTGCCAACGGCTGCTCCGCCGTAAAGCGTCCGACTCGGCTGGTTCCCGATGTCGGCCAGAACAAGTGAAAATTCGGCCTCTTCCCCTGGAGGTCCGTTCAAGATTAACGAATATTTTCTAAGTGCCAACGGCTCTTGCGCCGAAAAGCGTCCGCCTCGGCTGGTTCCCGATGTCGGCCAGAACAAGTGAAAATTCGGCCTCTTCCCCTGGAGGTCCGTTCAAGATTAACGAATATTTTCTAAGTGCCAACGGCTCTTGCGCCGAAAAGCGTCCGCCTCGGCTGGTTCCCGCGGTCGGACACAAAATGTGTCAATTCGGCCTCTCTGAGGTACCAGGGGTGGGCTTTATGTACTTGGTCCCCCCACTTAGTGTACTCATCACTTTACCCCCCTTTCGCAAAATATAGTCGGCACGTATGTGCAGAACTGTTTATTTTCATTTCAAAAATTGTCTGAGTGCCAGCGGAAGCTGTCACACGAACTGTCCGAGCTACCACGGTGCCCATCCCGGGCAGTGACGGCAAAAGGCCGATGTGTGTTTGATGGAAGTCTGAATAATTTCTAAGTGCCAACGGCTCAACCGCCGTAAAGTGTCCGCCTCGGCCGGTTCTCCCGGTCGGCCCGAACGAGCGAAAATTCGGCCTCTTTCCCTGGAGGTCCGGAACATTTTGGCGAATATTTTCTAAGTGCCAACGGCTGCTCCGCCGTAAAGTGTCCGCCTCGGCTGGTTCCCCCGGTCGGCCAGAACAAGTGAAAATTCGGCCTCTTCCCCTGGAGGTCCGGAACATTTTGGCGAATATTTCCTAAGTGCCAACGGCTGCTCCGCCGTAAAGTGTCCGCCTCGGCCGGTTCACCCAGTCGGCCAGAACAAGTGAAAATTTGGCCTCTTCCCCTGGAGGTCCGGAACATTTTGGCGAATATTTCCTAAGTGCCAACGGCTGCTCCGCCGTAAAGTGTCCGACTCGGCTGGTTCCCCCGGTCGGCCAGAACAAGTGAAAAATCGGCCTCTTCCCCTGGAAGTCCGGCCGAGTTAAGGCAAATATTTCCTAAGTGCCAACGGCTGCTCAGCCTTAAAGGGTCCGACTCGGCTGGTTCCCGATGTCGGCCAGAACAAGTGAAAATTCGGCCTCTTCCCCTGGAAGTCCGGCCGAGTTAAGGCAAATATTTCCTAAGTGCCAACGGCTGTTCCGCCGTAAAGGGTCCGACTCGGCTGGTTCCCGATGTCGGCCAGAACAAGTGAAAAATCGGCCTCTTCCCCTGGAAGTCCGGCCGAGTTCGGCGAATATTTCCTAAGTGCCAACGGCTGTTCCGCCGTAAAGAGTCCGACTCGGCTGGTTCCCGATGTCGGCCAGAACAAGTGAAAATCCGGCCTCTTCCCCTGGAAGTCCGGCCGAGTTAAGGCAAATATTTCCTAAGTGCCAACGGCTGCTCAGCCTTAAAGGGCCCGACTCGGCTGGTTCCCGATGTCGGCCAGAACAAGTGAAAATTCGGCCTCTTCCCCTGGAAGTCCGGCCGAGTTAAGGCAAATATTTCCTAAGTGCCAACGGCTGTTCCGCCGTAAAGGGTCCGACTCGGCTGGTTCCCGATGTCGGCCAGAACAAGTGAAAAATCGGCCTCTTCCCCTGGAAGTCCGGCCGAGTTCGGCGAATATTTCCTAAGTGCCAACGGCTGTTCCGCCGTAAAGAGTCCGACTCGGCTGGTTCCCGATGTCGGCCAGAACAAGTGAAAATCCGGCCTCTTCCCCTGGAAGTCCGGCCGAGTTAAGGCAAATATTTCCTAAGTGCCAACGGCTGCTCAGCCTTAAAGGGCCCGACTCGGCTGGTTCCCGATGTCGGCCAGAACAAGTGACAATTCGGCCTCTTCCCCTGGAAGTCCGGCCGAGTTAAGGCAAATATTTCCTAAGTGCCAACGGCTGTTCCGCCGTAAAGGGTCCGACTCGGCTGGTTCCCGATGTCGGCCAGAACAAGTGAAAAATCGGCCTCTTCCCCTGGAAGTCCGGCCGAGTTCGGCGAATATTTCCCAAGTGCCAACGGCTGTTCCGCCGTAAAGAGTCCGACTCGGCTGGTTCCCGATGTCGGCCAGAACTAGTGAAAATCCGGCCTCTTCCCCTGGAAGTCCGGCCGAGTTAAGGCGAATATTTCCTAAGTGCCAACGGCTGCTCAGCCTTAAAGTGTCCGACTCGGCTGGTTCCCGATGTCGGCCAGAACAAGTGAAAAATCGGCCTCTTCCCCTGGAAGTCCGGCCGAGTTCGGCGAATATTTCCTAAGTGCCAACGGCTGTTCCGCCGTAAAGAGTCCGACTCGGCTGGTTCCCGATGTCGGCCAGAACAAGTGAAAATCCGGCCTCTTCCCCCTGGAAGTCCGGCCGAGTTAAGGCAAATATTTCCTAAGTGCCAACGGCTGCTCAGCCTTAAAGTGTCCGACTCGGCTGGTTCCCGATGTCGGCCAGAACAAGTGAAAATCCGGCCTCTTCCCCTGGAAGTCCGGCCGAGTTAAGGCAAATATTTCCTAAGTGCCAACGGCTGTTCCGCCGTAAAGAGTCCGACTCGGCTGGTTCCCGATGTCGGCCAGAACTAGTGAAAATCCGGCCTCTTCCCCTGGAAGTCCGGCCGAGTTAAGGCGAATATTTCCTAAGTGCCAACGGCTGCTCAGCCTTAAAGTGTCCGACTCGGCTGGTTCCCGATGTCGGCCAGAACAAGTGAATATTCGGCCTCTTCCCCTGGAGGTCCGTTCAAGATTAACGAATATTTTCTAAGTGCCAACGGCTGCTCCGCCGTAAAGTGTCCGACTCGGCTGGTTCCCGATGTCGGCCAGAACAAGTGAAAATCCGGCCTCTTCCCCTGGAAGTCCGGCCAAGTTCGGCGAATATTTTCTAAGTGCCAACGGCTGCTCCGCCGTAAAGCGTCCGACTCGGCTGGTTCCCGATGTCGGCCAGAACAAGTGGAAATTCGGCCTCTTCCCCTGGAGGTCAGTTGAAGTTTAACGAATATTTCCTAAGTGCCAACGGCTGCTCCGCCGTAAAGTGTCCGACTCGGCTGGTTCCCGATGTCGGCCAGAACAAGTGAATATTCGGCCTCTTCCCCTGGAGGTCCGGAACATTTTGGCAAATATTTCCTAAGTGCCAACGGCTGCTCCGCCGTAAAGAGTCCGACTCGGCTGGTTCCCGATGTCGGCCAGAACAAGTGAAAATTCGGCCTCTTCCCCTGGAAGTCCGGCCGAGTTCGGCGAATATTTCCTAAGTGCCAACGGCTGTTCCGCCGTAAAGAGTCCGACTCGGCTGGTTCCCGATGTCGGCCAGAACAAGTGAAAATCCGGCCTCTTCCCCTGGAAGTCCGGCCGAGTTAAGGCAAATATTTCCTAAGTGCCAACGGCTGCTCAGCCTTAAAGTGTCCGACTCGGCTGGTTCCCGATGTCGGCCAGAACAAGTGAAAATCCGGCCTCTTCCCCTGGAAGTCCGGCCGAGTTAAGGCGAATATTTCCTAAGTGCCAACGGCTGCTCAGCCTTAAAGGGTCCGACTCGGCTGGTTCCCGATGTCGGCCAGAACAAGTGAAAATCCGCCTCTTCCCCTGGAAGTCCGGAACATTTTGGCAAATATTTTCTAAGTGCTAACGGCTGTTGCGCCGTAACGTGTCCGACCCGGCTGGTTCTCCCGGTCGGCCCGAACGAGCGAAAATTCGGCCTCTTCCCCTGGAGGTCCGGAACATTTTGGCGAATATTTCCTAAGTGCCAACGGCTGCTCCGCCGTAAAGGGTCCCACTCGGCTGGTTCCCGATGTCGGCCAGAACAAGTGAAAATTCGGCCTCTTCCCCTGGAAGTGCGGCCAAGTTAAGGCAAATATTTCCTAAGTGCCAACGGCTGTTCCGCCGTAAAGGGTACGACTCGGCTGGTTCCCGATGTCGGCCAGAACAAGTGAAAATTCGGCCTCTTCCCCTGGAGGTCAGTTGAAGTTTAACGAATATTTTCTAAGTGCCAACGGCTGCTCCGCCGTAAAGCGTCCGACTCGGCTGGTTCCCGATGTCGGCCAGAACAAGTGAAAATTCGGCCTCTTCCCCTGGAGGTCCGTTCAAGATTAACGAATATTTTCTAAGTGCCAACGGCTGTTCCGCCGTAAAGCGTCCGACTCGGCTGGTTCCCGATGTCGGCCAGAACAAGTGAAAATTCGGCCTCTTCCCCTGGAGGTCAGTTGAAGTTTAACGAATATTTTCTAAGTGCCAACGGCTGCTCCGCCGTAAAGCGTCCGACTCGGCTGGTTCCCGATGTCGGCCAGAACAAGTGAATATTCGGCCTCTTCCCCTGGAAGTCCGGCCGAGTTCGGCGAATATTTCCTAAGTGCCAACGGCTGTTCCGCCGTAAAGAGTCCGACTCGGCTGGTTCCCGATGTCGGCCAGAACAAGTGAAAATCCGGCCTCTTCCCCTGGAAGTCCGGCCGAGTTCGGCGAATATTTCCTAAGTGCCAACGGCTGCTCAGCCTTAAAGTGTCCGACTCGGCTGGTTCCCGATGTCGGGCAGAACAAGTGACAATTCGGCCTCTTCCCCTGGAAGTCCGGCCGAGTTTGGCGAATATTTTCTAAGTGCCAACGGCTGCTCCGCCGTAAATCGTCCGACTCGGCTGGTTCCCGATGTCGGCCAGAAAAAGTGACAATTCGGCCTCTTCCCCTGGAGGTCCTTTGAAGTTTAGCGAATATTTTCTAAGTGCCAACGGCTCTTGCGCCGAAAAGCGTCCGCCTCGGCTGGTTCCCGCGGTCGGCCGTAATAGGCGAAAATTCGGCCTCTTCCCCTGGAGCGACCTCCAAATTTGGGCGAAATTTTTTCTAAGTGCCTAAAGGTACCAGGGGTTTGGGTACCAGGGGTGCATTACCAACTGGTCTTTTGTCAACCCATGTACTTTTTCTAGAGTACATGGGTTGGTCCCCCCACTTAGTGTACTCATCACTTTACCCCCCTTTCGCAAAATATAGTCAGAACGAGCATGGGGGACGCAATTGTTTTCCATGCAAATCAATTGGGCCTGGTCCGAGCGCTGGTAACGGCCGCCAGCAAGCGTCCCCTGCTCGGATAGCAGAACTGAAGAAGGCACGGCACTTCCAGAGAGAGAGAAAATTTTCTAAGTGCCACATTTCTCAAAAATTTTCAAAGTGCCACATCTCTCAAAAAATTTCTAAGTGCCACATCTCTCAAAAAATTTCTAAGTGCCACATCTCTCAAAAACTTTCAAAGTGCCACATCTCTCAAAAACTTTCAAAGTGCCACATCTCTGAAAAACTTTCTAAGTGCCACGTCTCTGAAAAATTTTCTAAGTGCCACAGCACGGCTGTGAAATATTCAAAGTCCTACAGGCATTGGCAGAATGCGCGGACGGCCGTCTGCTCCCGGCGGCCGCCGCGAAGCTACTACCCCCTCCCGGGGACGGCTGTCTGCTCCCGGCAGCCGTCCTTACCCCCCTCCCCCGTTTGCACCGCCTGAAGTTAGACCCGCCTTGGTAGGGCCCCCACCGGCCCCGGCTCGCCGGCGTTGGGTGGACGGTTCCTGCCCACTTGCGGGTCCCGGTCGCTTGGCAACCGACCGGGGAGGACCAGCCGCCTCCTTAAACACAGGCTGGAAGGGAAATCCGGTCAAGCTACGGAGGACCGGCCGCCTCCATAAACTCAGGCCGGAAGGGAAATCCAATCAAGCTACGGAGGACCGGCCGCCTCCTTAAACACAGGCCGGAAGGGAAATCCAATCAAGCTACGGAGGACCGGCCGCCTCCATAAACTCAGGCCGGAAGGGAAATCCGATCAAGTTACGGAGGACCGGTCGCCTCCCTAAACACAGGCCGGGCAAAAATCCACGAATGGCCCGTCAAGGGTAGAAGGTCATCCAAGGAAGGAGGTACCGGCCGCCTCCTTAAACACAGGCCGGGCAAAAATCTGCGAATGGCCCGTCAAGGGTAGTAGGTCATCCAAGAAAGGGGGTACCGGCCGCCTCTATTAACAGGCCGGGCAAAAATCTGCGAATGGGCCCGTCAAGGGTAGTGGGTCATCCAAGGAAGGAGGTACCGGCCGCCTCCTTAAACACAGGCCGGGCAAAAATCTGCGAATGGCCCGTCAAGGGTAGTAGGTCATCCAAGAAAGGGGGTACCGGCCGCCTCTATTAACAGGCCGGGCAAAAATCTGCGAATGGGCCCGTCAAGGGTAGTGGGTCATCCAAGGAAGGAGGTACCGGCCGCCTCCTTAAACACAGGCCGGGCAAAAATCTGCGAATGGCCCGTCAAGGGTAGAAGGTCATCCAAGGAGGGAGGTACCGGCCGCCTCCTTAAACACAGGCCGGGCAAAAATCTGCGAACGGCCCTTTAAGGGTTCTGTCTCATCCAAGAAAGGGGTACCGGCCGCCTCAGAGGCCGGAGCGAAGGGGGCGAAAGGCTGTCGATGGGGAAGGATCGGGGCCACGGCTAATCTAGCGATGCCCGCGTCGGGCGGTCACTCCGACGAATGAGCGGGGCCGAATCCGGCGCGAGGCGGCCTTCAGGCACGTGGTTCGAGACGACCTCACCCGGCTCTAGCCCGGAGGATCGGAGGCAACGGCCGTCTCCTTAAGCTAAGGCCGGACGAAAATCTGCGGATGCGGTCCATCCAAGGCAGACGGAGGTACCGGCCGCCTCGGTAAATAAAGCCCGGGCAAAAATCTGCGAACGGCCCGTCAAGGGTTCTGGCTCATCCAAGAAAGGGGTACCGGCCGCCTCAGAGGCCGGAGCGAAGGGGGCGAAAGGCTGTCGATGGGGAAGGATCGGGGCCACGGCTAATCTAGCGATGCCCGCGTCGGGCGGTCACTCCGACGAATGAGCGGGGCCGAATCCGGCGCGAGGCGGCCTTCAGGCACGTGGTTCGAGACGACCTCACCCGGCTCTAGCCCGGAGGATCGGAGGCAACGGCCGTCTCCTTAAGCTAAGGCCGGACGAAAATCTGCGGATGCGGTCCATCCAAGGCAGACGGAGGTACCGGCCGCCTCGGTAAACAAAGCCCGGGCAAAAATCTGCGAACGGCCCGTCAAGGGTTCTGGCTCATCCAAGAAAGGGGTACCGGCCGCCTCAGAGGCCGGAGCGAAGGGGGCGAAAGGCTGTCGATGGGGAAGGATCGGGGCCACGGCTAATCTAGCGATGCCCGCGTCGGGCGGTCACTCCGACGAATGAGCGGGGCCGAATCCGGTGTAGGCGGCCTTCAGGCACGTGGTTCGAGACGACCTCACCCGGCTCTAGCCCGGAGGATCGGAGGCAACGGCCGTCTCCTTAAGCTAAGGCCGGACGAAAATCTGCGGATGCGGTCCATCCAAGGCAGACGGAGGTACCGGCCGCCTCGGTAAACAGAGGCCGGGCAAAAATCTGCGAACGGCCCGTCAAGGGTTCTGTCTCATCCAAGAAAGGGGTACCGGCCGCCTCAGAGGCCGGAGCGAAGGGGGCGAAAGGCTGTCGATGGGGAAGGATCGGGGCCACGGCTAATCTAGCGATGCCCGCGTCGGGCGGTCACTCCGACGAATGAGCGGGGCCGAATCCGGCGCGAGGCGGCCTTCAGGCACG
>NW_026061258.1:22500-45000 GCF_024217435.2 Syngnathus scovelli
AAGGCGACAGCCACCATCCCCAAGCGCCACCCCCGACCGCCACAAGGCGACCGCCACCAGCCGACCGCCACCAGCCGACCGCCACCATCCCCAAGCGCCATCCCCAAGCGCCACCCCCGACCGCCACCAGCCGACCGCCACCGGCCGTTCGCGGTGTGCGCCGCCGTTCCCCAAGCACCCTCCGGGACGAAGCCGGAGCCAGAGAATAGCAGCGGCCGTGCGTAAAAGCTGCGGCCGGGCCTCGCGGAAGGTCCCCCGGGCAGCGAGCTGCCGAGCCCCGGCCTCCAGCTTCCACCAGGTAATAGGACCGGGCGCGCGCAAAAGCTGGGGCCGGGCCTGGCGGAAGGTCCTCGGGCATCCAGCGAGATCACACGGCCCCCACCGGAGGCGGCTAGCGCCTCCGTAGAGTAGTGCCGGCCCGTGGAAGCGGCCGCCCGTCAGCCTGCGTTGCCGCTGGTCGAAAAATGCACTAAGTGCCAAACCCCATTCATTTACAACGGCGTGTCCGCCAGAGGGCGCACTTCCCCCGGCGGACCAGCCGGCGGGGCTCGTTAGAGAGTGTATCCGCCTGGCGGTGCCTCCTGGCCGGCCTGGATTCCGGACCGCGACCGCTCACTCGCGGGACCCTAATCGGCCCGCGGACCAGCCGGCGGGTCCTCCGTGAAAGCCTATCCGCCTGGCGGTGCCTCCTGGCCGGCCTGGATTCCGGACCGCGACCGCTCACATCGCGGGACCCTAATCGGCCCGCGGACCAGCCGGCGGGTCCTCCGTGAAAGCCTATCCGCCTGGCGGTGCCTCCTGGCCGGCCTGGATTCCGGACCGCCACCGCTCACTCGCGGGACCCTAATCGGCCCGCGGACCAGCCGGCGGGACCTCCGTGAAAGCCTATCCGCCTGGCGGTGCCTCCTGGCCGGCCTGGATTCCGGACCGCCACCGCTCACTCGCGGGACCCTAATCGGCCCGCGGACCAGCCGGCGGGACCTCCGTGAAAGCCTATCCGCCTGGCGGTGCCTCCTGGCCGGCCTGGATTCCGGACCGCCACCGCTCACTCGCGGGACCCTAATCGGCCCGCGGACCAGCCGGCGGGACCTCCGTGAAAGCCTATCCGCCTTGGCCGGTTCCCCGGCCGGCCACGGGTGGCGAGAATCCGGCCTCCTCGCCCGGAGCGCGCTTCGACTTGGGCGAAAAATGCACTAAGTGCCAAACCCCATTCATTTACAACGGCGTGTCCGCCAGAGGGCGCACTTCCTCCGGCCGGCGGGGCTCGTTGGAGAGCGCGTCCGCCTTCGCCGGTTCCCCGGTCGGCCGCGAACGGCGAAAAGCCGGCCTCTTCCCCCGGAGCCCGGTGGGCGAATTTTTTTTTTTTTTTTTTTTTTTTTTTTTTTTCAAAGTGCCAACGGCTCTCGCGCCGCGATGCGTCCGCCTTCGCCGGTTCCCAAGTCGGCCACGAACGGCCAAAAATCGGCCTCTTCCCCGGAGCCCGGTCGGCGAATTTTATTTTATTTTTTTCCAAAGTGCCAACGGCTCTCGCGCCGCGATGCGTCCGCCTTCGCCGGTTCCCCGGTCGGCCACGAACGGCGAAAAATCGGCCCCTTCCCCCGGAGCCCGCATGATTATACGCGATGTTAATATTTATTTAATTATTAAATAAATACATACATATGTTTATTAATAATATACGCGGTGTTGATATGTATTTAATTATTACGTATATTGTGAATAAACTAACGGTGATTTTACACGATTTGACTACATGCGTGACCGTGATATAGTGCCGAGGGCTCCCGCGCCGTCACGCGTCCGCCTCGGCACGTGGGGTACCACGGGTCGCCCGCGGCAGCGAGCGTTCGGCTCGCGGGGGCCCGCGGGGTGTTATTAGGGAGTGCGGCAGCCGTGCCGAGGCTCCGGCCGGCCGCCGGAAGTCCCGCGGGGGAGCGTCGGAGCTCCGCGAGGCCGGCCGGGGAGCCTCTTAGTCATCGCCCGCGCTCGCGGTGGTCCCGGTCGCTTAAAGTGCCGCGGGAGGCGTAGCGATGCGAGTGAGTGTGCGCCAAGTGCGAGAGGCGGTGCATTTACGCGCCGTGTCCGCGAGAGGGAGGCAATTCCCCGTTGCGACCTCCGGGAGATCAGCGGGCCGCCGAAAAGGCTCAGCCGGGGTGCCTGGAGCCTCCTCGGGCGTCGAGTTAGGAGGGGGGCGCGCGGAAACCGGCTGGATGTCCCCTGGAAGCTCAGCGGGCCGTGGGAAAGGCTTGGCCGGGGTGCCTGGAGCCTCGGCCGGCTTAAAAAGGTGGGAGGGGGGCGCGCGGAGAACCGGCTGGAGGTCCCCTGGAAGCTCAGCGGGCCGTGGGAAAGGCTTGGCCGGGGTGCCTGGAGCCTCGGCCGGCTTAAAAAGTTGGGAGGGGGGCGCGCGGAGAACCGGCTGGAGGTCCCCTGGAAGCTCAGCGGGCCGTTCAAAACGCTTAGCCGAGGTGCCTGGAGCCTCGGCCGGCTTAAAAGTGAGGAGGAAAGCGCGCGGAGAACCGGCCGGAGGTCCCCTGGAAGCTCAGCGGGCCGTGGGAAAAAGCTCAGCCGGGGTGCCGGAAGCCTCGGCCGGCTTAAAACGTGAGGAGGAAAGCACCGGGAGAACCGGCTGGAGGTCTTCTGGAAGCTCAGCGGGCCGCCGAAAACGCGTAGCCGAGGTGCCGGGAGCCTCCTCGGGCGTCAAAAGTGAGGAGCGACGCACCCCCGAGAACCGCCTGGGTCCTCCAGCCACCGTTGAAAAAGACGTCGAGTCAGGCTACCTTAAGAGAGTCACAGCTACTCCCGCCGTTTACCCGCGCGGAGCGTCATCGCCTCCGCGAACCGTCAAAAATAAATAAATACATGAATAAATGTCAAGTGAGCCTACCTTAAGAGAGTCGTAGTTACTCCCGCCGTTCGGCCGCTCAAAGTGTCATCGGAAGCGGACCCACGCAAGTAAGTGTGCGCAAAGTGCGAGAGGTGGTGTTTTTACTCGCCGCGTCCGCCAGAGGGAGGCAATTCCCCGCCGCGACGGCACGGGCAGCTTCCGAGCGTCTCCCCGAGCGCTCGGAAGTCCGTGCGGGGGGGAGATGAGAGCCGTGCGAGGTACCAGGTGGAGCCGGACGGCGCGGTGCTTCCAAGCAGCCGATCCGCTGGGCTTGGAGCTATTTTCGGCCACTTGGCGCGCGAGCACGGCGGCCTCCCGGCGGTGCCGGGGGGTGGTGCGCGAGCGCGCCGGCCGCCGGAGGTCCCGCGGAGGAGCGTCGGAGCTCCGCGAGGCCGGGGAGCCTCTCGGTAATCACCCGGGGCCGGCGGAGCGTTATTCGGCCGCTCTGCGCGCGCGCGCACGGCCTCCCGGCGGTGCCGGGGGGTGGTGCGCGAGCGCGCCGGCCGCCGGAGGTCCCGCGGAGGAGCGTCGGAGCTCCGCGAGGCCGGGGAGCCTCTCGGTAATCACCCGGGGCCGGCGGAGCGTTATTCGGCCGCTCTGCGCGCGCGCGCACGGCCTCCCGGCGGTGCCGGGGGGTGGTGCGCGAGCGCGCCGGCCGCCGGAGGTCCCGCGGAGGAGCGTCGGAGCTCCGCGAGGCCGGGGAGCCTCTCGGTAATCACCCGGGGCCGGCGGAGCGTTATTCGGCCGCTCTGCGCGCGCGCGCACGGCCTCCCGGCGGTGCCGGGGGGTGGTGCGCGAGCGCGCCGGCCGCCGGAGGTCCCGCGGAGGAGCGTCGGAGCTCCGCGAGGCCGGGGAGCCTCTCGGTAATCACCCGGGGCCGGCGGAGCGTTATTCGGCCGCTCTGCGCGCGCGCGCACGGCCTCCCGGCGGTGCCGGGGGGTGGTGCGCGAGCGCGCCGGCCGCCGGAGGTCCCGCGGAGGAGCGTCGGAGCTCCGCGAGGCCGGGGAGCCTCTCGGTAATCACCCGGGGCCGGCGGAGCGTTATTCGGCCGCTCTGCGCGCGCGCGCACGGCCTCCCGGCGGTGCCGGGGGGTGGTGCGCGAGCGCGCCGGCCGCCGGAGGTCCCGCGGAGGAGCGTCGGAGCTCCGCGAGGCCGGGGAGCCTCTCGGTAATCACCCGGGGCCGGCGGAGCGTTATTCGGCCGCTCTGCGCGCTGCGCGCACGGCCTCCCGGCGCCTCCGCGAACCGCCAAAATAAATGTCAAGTGAGCCTACCTTAAGAGAGTCACAGTTACTCCCGCCGTTTACCCGCGCGGAGCGTCATCGCCTCCGCGAACCGTCAAAAATAAATAAATACATAAATAAATAAATGTCAAGTGAGCCTACCTTAAGAGAGTCACAGTTACTCCCGCCGTTTACCCGCGCGGAGCGTCATCGCCTCCGCGAACCGTCAAAAATAAATAAATACATGAATAAATAAATGTCAAGTGAGCCTACCTTAAGAGAGTCACAGTTACTCCCGCCGTTTACCCGCGCGGAGCGTCATCGCCTCCGCGAACCGTCAAAAATAAATAAATACATGAATAAATAGTCAAGTGAGCATACCTTAGGAGAGTCGCAGTTACTCCCGCCGTTCGGCCGCTTAAAGTGCCACGGGAGGCGTAGCAATGCGAGTGAGTGTGCGCCAAGTGCGAGAGGCGGTGTATTTACTCGCCGTGTCCGCGAGAGGGAGGTAACTCCCCGTTGCGACCTCCGGGAGAGCAACGGGCCGCCGAAAACGCTCAGCCGAGGTGCTGGAAGCCTCGGCCGGCTCGCAAAGCGAGGCGCGAGGCACCGGGAGAACCGGCTGGAGGTCCCCTGGAAGCTCAGCGGGCCGTGGGAAACGCTCGGCCGAGGTGCTGGAAGCCTCGGCCGGCTTAAAAGTGAGGAGGAAAGCGCGCGGAGAACCGGCTGGAGGTCCCCTGGAAGCTCAGCGGGCCGTGGGAAACGCTCAGCCGAGGTGCTGGAAGCCTCGGCCGTCTCACAAAGCGAGGCGCGAGGCACCGGGAGAACCGGCTGGAGGTCCCCTGGAAGCTCAGCGGGCCGTGGAGAAAGCTTAGCCGGGGTGCTGGAAGCCTCGGCCGGCTCACAAAGCGAGGCGCGAGGCACCGGGAGAACCGGCTGGAGGTCCCTCGGAAGCTCAGCGGGCCGTGGAGAAAGCTTAGCCGGGGTGCCGGAAGCCTCGGCCGGCTCGCAAAGCGAGGCGCGAGGCACCGGGAGAACCGGCTGGAGGTCCCCTGGAAGCTCAGCGGGCCGTGGGAAAGGCCCGGCCGAGGTGCTGGAAGCCTCGGCCGGCTTAAAACGTGATGAGGAAAGCACCCGGAGAACCGGCTGGACGTCTTCTGTAAGATCAGCGGGCCGTGGAAAATGCTAAGCCGAGGTGCTGGAAGTCGAATAAGGCTTCGTCCAAGGTGCTTATAAAGTTCATATCCGCTCGGCTGGAGGTAATTGGCCAGCCGACCAGCCGGCGGGACCTCCGTGACCGCCTATCCGCCTGCCGGTGCCTCCTGGCCGGCGTGGATTCCGGGCCGCGACCGCTAACTTACGGGACCCTAAATGGCCCGCGGACCAGCTGGCGGGACCTCCGTGACAGCCTATCCGCCTGCCGGTGGCTGCTGGCCGGCGTGCATTCCGGGCCGCGACCGCTAACTTACGGGACCCTAAATGGCCCGCGGACCAGCTGGCGGGACCTCCGTGACAGCCTATCCGCCTGCCGGTGCCTCCTGGCCGGCGTGCATTCCGGGCCGCGACCGCTTACTTACGGGACCCTAAATGGCCCGCGGACCAGCTGGCGGGACCTCCGTGACAGCCTACCCGCCTGGCGGTGGCTGCTGGCCGGCGTGGATTCCGGGCCGCGACCGCTCACTTACGGGACCCTAATTGGCCCGCGGACCAGCTGGCGGGACCTCCGTGACAGCCTACCCGCCTCCCGGTGGCTGCTGGCCGGCGCGGATTCCGGGCCGCGACCGCTAACTTACGGGACCCCAATTGGCCCGCGGACCAGCCGGCGGGACCCCCGTGACCGCCTATCCGCCTTGGCCGGTTCCCCGGCCGGCCACGGATGGCGAGAATCCGGCCTCCTCGCCCGGAGCGCTCGTCGGCTTCGGCGAAAAATGCACTAAGTGCCAAACCCCATTCATTTACAATGGCGTGTCCGCCAGAGGGCGCAGTTCCCCCCGCGGACCAGCCGGCGGGACCTCCGTGACCGCCTATCCGCCCGCGCTGGTTCCCCGGCCGGCGCGAATTCCGGGCCGCGACCGCTAACTTACGGGACCCCGATTGGCCCGCGGACCAGCCGGCGGGACCTCCGTGACCGCCTATCCGCCTGCGCTGGTTCCCCGGCCGGCGCGAATTCCGGGCCGCGACCGCTAACTTACGGGACCCCGATTGGCCCGCGGACCAGCCGGCGGGACCTCCGTGACCGCCTATCCGCCTGCGCTGGTTCCCCGGCCGGCGCGAATTCCGGGCCGCGACCGCTAACTTACGGGACCCCGATTGGCCCGCGGACCAGCCGGCGGGACCTCCGTGACCGCCTATGCGCCTGCGCTGGTTCCCCGGCCGGCGCGAATTCCGGGCCGCGACCGCTAATTTACGGGACCCCAATTGGCCCGCGGACCAGCCGGCGGGACCTCCGTGACCGCCTATCCGCCTTCGCTGGTTCCCCGGTCGGCGTGTATTCCGGGCCGCGGCCGCTCACTTACGGGACCAAAATTGGCCCGCGGACCAGCCGGCGGGACCTCCGTGACCGCCTATCCGCCTGCGCTGGTTCCCCGGCCGGCGTGGATTCCGGACCGCGACCGCTAAATTACGGGACCCAAATTGGCCCGCGGACCAGCCGGCGGGACCTCCGTGACCGCCTATCCGCTTGCGCTGGTTCCCCGGCCGGCGTGGATTCCGGACCGCGACCGCTAAATTACGGGACCCAAATTGGCCCGCGGACCAGCCGGCGGGACCTCCGTGACCGCCTATCCGCCTTCGCTGGTTCCCCGGTCGGCCACAGTTGACGAATATTCGGCCTCTCGCTCTGGAAGTCCTGCCGACTTAGCCGAAAATTTTCTAAGTGCCATCGGCTCTCTCTCGGAAAAGTGTCCGCCTCGTCTGGTTCCCCAGCTCGGCCTCAGAATTCGAAAATTCGGCCTCTCTGAGGTACCAGGGGTAGGCTTTATGTACTTGGTCCCCCCACTTAGTGTACTCATCACTTTACCCCCCTTTCGCAAAATATAGTCGGCACGTATGTGCAGAACTGTTTATTTTCATTTTAAAAATTTTCTAAGTGCCAGCGGAAGCTGTCACACGAACTGTCCGAGCTACCACGGTGCCCATCCCGGGCAGTGACGGCAAAAGGCCGATGTGTGTTTGATGGAAGTCTGAATAATTTCTAAGTGCCAACGGCTCAACCGCCGTAAAGTGTCCGCCTCGGCTGGTTCCTCCGGTCGGCCCGAACGAGCGAAAATTCGGCCTCTTCCCCTGGAGGTCCGGAACATTTTGGCGAATATTTTCAAAGTGCCAACGGCTGTTCCGCCGTAAAGTGTCCGACCCGGCTGGTTCCTCCGGTCGGCCCGAACGAGCGAAAATTCGGCCTCTTCCCCTGGAGGTCCGGACGACTTTGGCGAATATTTTCTAAGTGCCAACGGCTGTTGCGCCGTAACGTGTCCGACCCGGCTGGTTCTCCCGGTCGGCCAGAACGAGCGAAAATTCGGCCTCTTCCCCTGGAGGTCCGGAACATTTTGGCGAATATTTTCAAAGTGCCAACGGCTGTTGCGCCGTAACGTGTCCGACCCGGCTGGTTCCTCCGGTCGGCTTGAACAAGCGAAAATTCGGCCTCTTCCCCTGGAGGTCCGGAACATTTTGGCGAATATTTTCAAAGTGCCAACGGCTGTTCCGCCGTAACGTGTCCGACCCGGCTGGTTCCTCCGGTCGGCCCGAACGAGCGAAAATTCGGCCTCTTCCCCTGGAGGTCCGGAACATTTTGGCGAATATTTTCAAAGTGCCAACGGCTGTTGCGCCGTAACGTGTCCGACCCGGCTGGTTCCTCCGGTCGGCCCGAACGAGCGAAAATTCGGCCTCTTCCCCTGGAGGTCCGGAACATTTTGGCGAATATTTTCAAAGTGCCAACGGCTGTTCCGCCGTAAAGTGTCCGACCCGGCTGGTTCCTCCGGTCGGCCCGAACGAGCGAAAATTCGGCCTCTTCCCCTGGAGGTCCGGAACATTTTGGCGAATATTTTCTAAGTGCCAACGGCTGTTGCGCCGTAAAGTGTCCGACCCGGCTGGTTCCTCCGGTCGCCCCGAACGAGCGAAAATTCGGCCTCTTCCCCTGGAGGTCCGGAACATTTTGGCGAATATTTTCAAAGTGCCAACGGCTGTTCCGCCGTAACGTGTCCGACCCGGCCGGTTCCTCCGGTCGGCCCGAACGAGCGAAAATTCGGCCTCTTCCCCTGGAGGTCCGGAACATTTTGGCGAATATTTTCAAAGTGCCATCGGCTCTTCCGCCGTAAGGTGTCCGACTCGGCCGGTTCCTCCGGTCGGCCTGAACGAGCAAAAATTCGGCCTCTTCCTCTGGAGGTCCTGTCAAGTTTAACGAATATTTTCTAAGTGCGAACGGCTGTTGCGCCGTAACGTGTCCGACCCGGCTGGTTCCTCCGGTCGGCCCGAACGAGCGAAAATTCGGCCTCTTCCCCTGGAGGTCCTGTCAAGTTTAACGAATATTTTCTAAGTGCCATCGGCTCTTCCGCCGTAAGGTGTCCGACTCGGCCGGTTCCTCCGGTCGGCCCGAACGAGCGAAAATTCGGCCTCTTCCCCTGGAGGTCCGGAACATTTTGGCGAATATTTTCAAAGTGCCAACGGCTGTTGCGCCGTAACGTGTCCGACCCGGCCGGTTCCTCCGGTCGGCCCGAACGAGCGAAAATTCGGCCTCTTCCCCTGGAGGTCCGGAACATTTTGGCGAATATTTTCAAAGTGCCAACGGCTGTTGCGCCGTAACGTGTCCGACCCGGCCGGTTCCTCCGGTCGGCCCGAACGAGCGAAAATTCGGCCTCTTCCCCTGGAGGTCCGGAACATTTTGGCGAATATTTTCAAAGTGCCAACGGCTGTTGCGCCGTAACGTGTCCGACCCGGCCGGTTCCTCCGGTCGGCCCGAACGAGCGAAAATTCGGCCTCTTCCCCTGGAGGTCCGGAACATTTTGGCGAATATTTTCAAAGTGCCAACGGCTGTTGCGCCGTAAAGTGTCCGACCCGGCTGGTTCCTCCGGTCGGCCCGAACGAGCGAAAATTCGGCCTCTTCCCCTGGAGGTCCGGACGACTTTGGCGAATATTTTCTAAGTGCGAACGGCTGTTGCGCCGTAACGTGTCCGACCCGGCCGGTTCCTCCGGTCGGCCCGAACGAGCGAAAATTCGGCCTCTTCCCCTGGAGGTCCGGACGACTTTGACGAATATTTTCTAAGTGCCAACGGCTGTTCCGCCGTAACGTGTCCGACCCGGCCGGTTCCTCCGGTCGGCCTGAACAAGTGAAAATTCGGCCTCTTCCCCTGGAGGTCCGGAACATTTTGGCGAATATTTTCTAAGTGCCATCGGCTCTTCCGCCGTAAGGTGTCCGACCCGGCCGGTTCCTCCGGTCGGCCTGAACGAGCGAAAATTCGGCCTCTTCCCCTGGAGGTCCTGTCAAGTTTAACGAATATTTTCTAAGTGCCATCGGCTCTTCCGCCGTAATGTGTCCGACTCGGCCGGTTCCTCCGGTCGGCCTGAACGAGCGAAAATTCGGCCTCTTCCCCTGGAGGTCCTGTCAAGTTTAACGAATATTTTCTAAGTGCCATCGGCTCTTCCGCCGTAAGGTGTCCGACTCGGCCGGTTCCTCCGGTCGGCCTGAACGAGCGAAAATTCGGCCTCTTCCCCTGGAGGTCCTGTCAAGTTTAACGAATATTTTCTAAGTGCCATCGGCTCTTCCGCCGTAAGGTGTCCGACTCGGCCGGTTCCTCCGGTCGGCCTGAACAAGCGAAAATTCGGCCTCTTCCCCTGGAGGTCCGTTCAAGTTTAACGAATATTTTCTAAGTGCCATCGGCTCTTCCGCCGTAAGGTGTCCGACTCGGCTGGTTCCCGATGTCGGCCAGAACAAGTGGAAACTCGGCCTCTTCCCCTGGAGGTCAGTTGAAGTTTAACGAATATTTTCAAAGTGCCAACGGCTGCTCCGCCGTAAAGCGTCCGACTCGGCTGGTTCCCGATGTCGGCCAGAACAAGTGAAAATTCGGCCTCTTCCCCTGGAGGTCCGTTCAAGATTAACGAATATTTTCTAAGTGCCAACGGCTGCTCCGCCGTAAAGCGTCCGACTCGGCTGGTTCCCGATGTCGGCCAGAACAAGTGAAAATTCGGCCTCTTCCCCTGGAGGTCCGTTCAAGATTAACGAATATTTTCTAAGTGCCAACGGCTCTTGCGCCGAAAAGCGTCCGCCTCGGCTGGTTCCCGATGTCGGCCAGAACAAGTGAAAATTCGGCCTCTTCCCCTGGAGGTCCGTTCAAGATTAACGAATATTTTCTAAGTGCCAACGGCTCTTGCGCCGAAAAGCGTCCGCCTCGGCTGGTTCCCGCGGTCGGACACAAAATGTGTCAATTCGGCCTCTCTGAGGTACCAGGGGTGGGCTTTATGTACTTGGTCCCCCCACTTAGTGTACTCATCACTTTACCCCCCTTTCGCAAAATATAGTCGGCACGTATGTGCAGAACTGTTTATTTTCATTTTAAAAATTTTCTAAGTGCCAGCGGAAGCTGTCACACGAACTGTCCGAGCTACCACGGTGCCCATCCCGGGCAGTGACGGCAAAAGGCCGATGTGTGTTTGATGGAAGTCTGAATAATTTCTAAGTGCCAACGGCTCAACCGCCGTAAAGTGTCCGCCTCGGCTGGTTCTCCCGGTCGGCCCGAACGAGCGAAAATTCGGCCTCTTCCCCTGGAGGTCCGGAACATTTTGGCGAATATTTTCAAAGTGCCAACGGCTGTTGCGCCGTAAAGTGTCCGCCTCGGCTGGTTCTCCCGGTCGGCCCGAACGAGCGAAAATTCGGCCTCTTCCCCTGGAGGTCCGGAACATTTTGGCGAATATTTTCAAAGTGCCAACGGCTGTTGCGCCGTAAAGTGTCCGACCCGGCCGGTTCCTCCGGTCGGCCCGAACGAGCGAAAATTCGGCCTCTTCCCCTGGAGGTCCGGAACATTTTGGCGAATATTTTCAAAGTGCCAACGGCTGTTGCGCCGTAAAGTGTCCGACCCGGCCGGTTCCTCCGGTCGGCCCGAACGAGCGAAAATTCGGCCTCTTCCCCTGGAGGTCCGGAACATTTTGGCGAATATTTTCAAAGTGCCAACGGCTGTTGCGCCGTAACGTGTCCGACCCGGCCGGTTCCTCCGGTCGGCCCGAACGAGCGAAAATTCGGCCTCTTCCCCTGGAGGTCCGGAACATTTTGGCGAATATTTTCAAAGTGCCAACGGCTGTTGCGCCGTAACGTGTCCGACCCGGCTGGTTCCTCCGGTCGGCTTGAACGAGCGAAAATTCGGCCTCTTCCCCTGGAGGTCCGGAACATTTTGGCGAATATTTTCAAAGTGCCAACGGCTGTTGCGCCGTAACGTGTCCGACCCGGCTGGTTCCTCCGGTCGGCTTGAACGAGCGAAAATTCGGCCTCTTCCCCTGGAGGTCCGGAACATTTTGGCGAATATTTTCAAAGTGCCAACGGCTGTTGCGCCGTAACGTGTCCGACCCGGCCGGTTCCTCCGGTCGGCCCGAACGAGCGAAAATTCGGCCTCTTCCCCTGGAGGTCCGGAACATTTTGGCGAATATTTTCAAAGTGCCAACGGCTGTTGCGCCGTAACGTGTCCGACCCGGCTGGTTCCTCCGGTCGGCTTGAACGAGCGAAAATTCGGCCTCTTCCCCTGGAGGTCCGGAACATTTTGGCGAATATTTTCAAAGTGCCAACGGCTGTTGCGCCGTAACGTGTCCGACCCGGCTGGTTCCTCCGGTCGGCTTGAACGAGCGAAAATTCGGCCTCTTCCCCTGGAGGTCCGGAACATTTTGGCGAATATTTTCAAAGTGCCAACGGCTGTTGCGCCGTAACGTGTCCGACCCGGCCGGTTCCTCCGGTCGGCCCGAACGAGCGAAAATTCGGCCTCTTCCCCTGGAGGTCCGGAACATTTTGGCGAATATTTTCAAAGTGCCAACGGCTGTTGCGCCGTAACGTGTCCGACCCGGCTGGTTCCTCCGGTCGGCCCGAACGAGCGAAAATTCGGCCTCTTCCCCTGGAGGTCCGGACGACTTTGGCGAATATTTTCTAAGTGCGAACGGCTGTTGCGCCGTAACGTGTCCGACCCGGCCGGTTCCTCCGGTCGGCCCGAACGAGCGAAAATTCGGCCTCTTCCCCTGGAGGTCCTGTGAAGTTTAACGAATATTTTCTAAGTGCGAACGGCTGTTGCGCCGTAACGTGTCCGACCCGGCCGGTTCCTCCGGTCGGCCCGAACGAGCGAAAATTCGGCCTCTTCCCCTGGAGGTCCGGACGACTTTGACGAATATTTTCTAAGTGCCAACGGCTGTTCCGCCGTAACGTGTCCGACCCGGCCGGTTCCTCCGGTCGGCCTGAACAAGTGAAAATTCGGCCTCTTCCCCTGGAGGTCCGGAACATTTTGGCGAATATTTTCTAAGTGCCATCGGCTCTTCCGCCGTAAGGTGTCCGACCCGGCCGGTTCCTCCGGTCGGCCTGAACGAGCGAAAATTCGGCCTCTTCCCCTGGAGGTCCTGTCAAGTTTAACGAATATTTTCTAAGTGCCATCGGCTCTTCCGCCGTAATGTGTCCGACTCGGCCGGTTCCTCCGGTCGGCCTGAACGAGCGAAAATTCGGCCTCTTCCCCTGGAGGTCCTGTCAAGTTTAACGAATATTTTCTAAGTGCCATCGGCTCTTCCGCCGTAAGGTGTCCGACTCGGCCGGTTCCTCCGGTCGGCCTGAACGAGCGAAAATTCGGCCTCTTCCCCTGGAGGTCCTGTCAAGTTTAACGAATATTTTCTAAGTGCCATCGGCTCTTCCGCCGTAAGGTGTCCGACTCGGCCGGTTCCTCCGGTCGGCCTGAACGAGCGAAAATTCGGCCTCTTCCCCTGGAGGTCCTGTCAAGTTTAACGAATATTTTCTAAGTGCCATCGGCTCTTCCGCCGTAAGGTGTCCGACTCGGCCGGTTCCTCCGGTCGGCCTGAACAAGTGAAAATTCGGCCTCTTCCCCTGGAGGTCCGGAACATTTTGGCGAATATTTTCTAAGTGCCATCGGCTCTTCCGCCGTAAGGTGTCCGACTCGGCCGGTTCCTCCGGTCGGCCTGAACGAGCGAAAATTCGGCCTCTTCCCCTGGAGGTCCTGTCAAGTTTAACGAATATTTTCTAAGTGCCATCGGCTCTTCCGCCGTAAAGCGTCCGACTCGGCTGGTTCCCGATGTCGGCCAGAACAAGTGGAAATTCGGCCTCTTCCCCTGGAGGTCAGTTGAAGTTTAACGAATATTTTCTAAGTGCCAACGGCTGCTCCGCCGTAAAGCGTCCGACTCGGCTGGTTCCCGATGTCGGCCAGAACAAGTGAAAATTCGGCCTCTTCCCCTGGAGGTCCGTTCAAGATTAACGAATATTTCCTAAGTGCCAACGGCTGCTCCGCCGTAAAGCGTCCGACTCGGCTGGTTCCCGATGTCGGCCAGAACAAGTGAAAATTCGGCCTCTTCCCCTGGAGGTCCGTTCAAGATTAACGAATATTTTCTAAGTGCCAACGGCTCTTGCGCCGAAAAGCGTCCGCCTCGGCTGGTTCCCGCGGTCGGACACAAAATGTGTCAATTCGGCCTCTCTGAGGTACCAGGGGTAGGCTTTATGTACTTGGTCCCCCCAGTTAGTGTACTCATCACTTTACCCCCCTTTCGCAAAATATAGTCGGCACGTATGTGCAGAACTGTTTATTTTCATTTTAAAAATTGTCTAAGTGCCAGCGGAAGCTGTCACACGAACTGTCCGAGCTACCACGGTGCCCATCCCGGGCAGTGACGGCAAAAGGCCGATGTGTGTTTGATGGAAGTCTGAATAATTTCTAAGTGCCAACGGCTCAACCGCCGTAAAGTGTCCGCCTCGGCCGGTTCTCCCGGTCGGCCCGAACGAGCGAAAATTCGGCCTCTTTCCCTGGAGGTCCGGAACATTTTGGCGAATATTTTCTAAGTGCCAACGGGTGCTCCGCCGTAAAGTGTCCGCCTCGGCTGGTTCCCCCGGTCGGCCAGAACAAGTGAAAATTCGGCCTCTTCCCCTGGAGGTCCGGAACATTTTGGCGAATATTTCCTAAGTGCCAACGGCTCAACCGCCGTAAAGTGTCCGCCTCGGCCGGTTCTCCCGGTCGGCCCGAACGAGCGAAAATTCGGCCTCTTTCCCTGGAGGTCCGGAACATTTTGGCGAATATTTTCTAAGTGCCAACGGGTGCTCCGCCGTAAAGTGTCCGCCTCGGCCGGTTCCCCCGGTCGGCCAGAACAAGTGAAAATTCGGCCTCTTCCCCTGGAGGTCCGGAACATTTTGGCGAATATTTCCTAAGTGCCAACGGCTGCTCCGCCGTAAAGTGTCCGCCTCGGCCGGTTCACCCGGTCGGCCAGAACAAGTGAAAAATCGGCCTCTTCCCCTGGAAGTCCGGCCGAGTTAAGGTAAATATTTCCTAAGTGCCAACGGCTGCTCAGCCTTAAAGTGTCCGACTCGGCTGGTTCCCGATGTCGGCCAGAACAAGTGAAAATCCGGCCTCTTCCCCTGGAAGTCCGGCCGAGTTAAGGCAAATATTTCCTAAGTGCCAACGGCTGCTCCGCCGTAAAGTGTCCGACTCGGCTGGTTCCCGATGTCGGCCAGAACAAGTGAAAATCCGGCCTCTTCCCCTGGAAGTCCGGCCAAGTTCGGCGAATATTTCCTAAGTGCTAACGGCTGCTCCGCCGTAAAGAGACCGACTCGGCTGGTTCCCGATGTCGGCCAGAACAAGTGAAAATTCGGCCTCTTCCCCTGGAGGTCAGTTGAAGTTTAACGAATATTTCCTAAGTGCCAACGGCTGCTCCGCCGTAAAGTGTCCGACTCGGCTGGTTCCCGATGTCGGCCAGAACGAGTGAATATTCGGCCTCTTCCCCTGGAGGTCCGGGAACATTTTGGCGAATATTTCCTAAGTGCCAACGGCTGTTCCGCCGTAAAGAGTCCGACTCGGCTGGTTCCCGATGTCGGCCAGAACAAGTGAAAAATCGGCCTCTTCCCCTGGAAGTCCGGCCGAGTTAAGGCAAATATTTCCTAAGTGCCAACGGCTGTTCCGCCGTAAAGGGTCCGACTCGGCTGGTTCCCGATGTCGGCCAGAACAAGTGAAAAATCGGCCTCTTCCCCTGGAAGTCCGGCCGAGTTAAGGCAAATATTTCCTAAGTGCCAACGGCTGCTCCGCCGTAAAGCGTCCGACTCGGCTGGTTCCCGATGTCGGCCAGAATAAGTGGAAATTCGGCCTCTTCCCCTGGAGGTCCGTTCAAGATTAACGAATATTTTCTAAGTGCCAACGGCTGCTCCGCCGAAAAGCGTCCGACTCGGCTGGTTCCCGATGTCGGCCAGAACAAGTGAAAATTCGGCCTCTTCCCCTGGAGGTCAGTTGAAGTTTAACGAATATTTTCTAAGTGCCAACGGCTGTTCCGCCGTAAAGAGTCCGACTCGGCTGGTTCCCGATGTCGGCCAGAACAAGTGAAAATTCGGCCTCTTCCCCTGGAGGTCAGTTGAAGTTAACGAATATTTTCTAAGTGCCAACGGCTGTTCCGCCGTAAAGAGTCCGACTCGGCTGGTTCCCGATGTCGGCCAGAACAAGTGAAAATTCGGCCTCTTCCCCTGGAAGTCCGGCCGAGTTAAGGCAAATATTTCCTAAGTGCCAACGGCTGTTCCGCCGTAAAGAGTCCGACTCGGCTGGTTCCCGATGTCGGCCAGAACAAGTGAAAAATCGGCCTCTTCCCCTGGAAGTCCGGCCGAGTTAAGGCAAATATTTCCCAAGTGCCAACGGCTGTTCCGCCGTAAAGGGTCCGACTCGGCTGGTTCCCGATGTCGGCCAGAACAAGTGAAAAATCGGCCTCTTCCCCTGGAAGTCCGGCCAAGTTCGGCGAATATTTCCTAAGTGCCAACGGCTGTTCCGCCGTAAAGAGTCCGACTCGGCTGGTTCCCGATGTCGGCCAGAACAAGTGAAAATTCGGCCTCTTCCCCTGGAAGTCCGGCCGAGTTAAGGCAAATATTTCCTAAGTGCCAACGGCTGTTCCGCCGTAAAGAGTCCGACTCGGCTGGTTCCCGATGTCGGCCAGAACAAGTGAAAAATCGGCCTCTTCCCCTGGAAGTCCGCCAAGTTCGGCGAATATTTCCTAAGTGCCAACGGCTGTTCCGCCGTAAAGAGTCCGACTCGGCTGGTTCCCGATGTCGGCCAGAACAAGTGAAAATTCGGCCTCTTCCCCTGGAAGTCCGGCCGAGTTAAGGCAAATATTTCCTAAGTGCCAACGGCTGTTCCGCCGTAAAGAGTCCGACTCGGCTGGTTCCCGATGTCGGCCAGAACAAGTGAAAATCCGGCCTCTTCCCCTGGAAGTCCGGCCGAGTTAAGGCGAATATTTCCTAAGTGCCAACGGCTGCTCAGCCTTAAAGTGTCCGACTCGGCTGGTTCCCGATGTCGGCCAGAACAAGTGAAAATCCGGCCTCTTCCCTGGAAGTCCGGCCGAGTTAAGGCGAATATTTCCTAAGTGCCAACGGCTGCTCAGCCTTAAAGTGTCCGACTCGGCCGGTTCCCGATGTCGGCCAGAACAAGTGAAAATCCGGCCTCTTCCCCTGGAAGTCCGGCCGAGTTAAGGCAAATATTCCTAAGTGCCAACGGCTGTTCCGCCGTAAAGGGTCCGACTCGGCTGGTTCCCGATGTCGGCCAGAACAAGTGAAAAATCGGCCTCTTCCCCTGGAAGTCCGGCCGAGTTCGGCGAATATTCCTAAGTGCCAACGGCTGTTCCGCCGTAAAGAGTCCGACTCGGCTGGTTCCCGATGTCGGCCAGAACAAGTGAAAATCCGGCCTCTTCCCCTGGAAGTCCGGCCGAGTTAAGGCGAATATTTCCTAAGTGCCAACGGCTGCTCCGCCGTAAAGCGTCCGACTCGGCTGGTTCCCGATGTCGGCCAGAATAAGTGGAAATTCGGCCTCTTCCCCTGGAGGTCAGTTGAAGTTTAACGAATATTTTCTAAGTGCCAACGGCTGCTCCGCCTTAAAGCGTCCGACTCGGCTGGTTCCCGATGTCGGCCAGAACAAGTGAAAATTCGGCCTCTTCCCCTGGAGGTCCGTTCAAGTTTGGGGAATATTTTCTAAGTGCCAACGGCTGCTCCGCCTTAAAGCGTCCGACTCGGCTGGTTCCCGATGTCGGCCAGAACAGGTGAAAATTCGGCCTCTTCCCCTGGAGGTCCGTTCAAGTTTGGCGAATATTTTCTAAGTGCCAACGGCTGCTCCGCCTTAAAGTGTCCGACTCGGCTGGTTCCCGATGTCGGGCAGAACAAGTGACAATTCGGCCTCTTCCCCTGGAAGTCCGCCGAGTTTGGCGAATATTTTCTAAGTGCCAACGGCTGCTCCGCCGTAAAGAGTCCGACTCGGCTGGTTCCCGATGTCGGCCAGAAAAAGTGACAATTCGGCCTCTTCCCCTGGAGGTCCTTTGAAGTTTAGCGAATATTTTCTAAGTGCCAACGGCTCTTGCGCCGAAAAGCGTCCGCCTCGGCTGGTTCCCGCGGTCGGCCGTAATAGGCGAAAATTCGGCCTCTTCCCTGGAGCGACCTCCAAATTTGGGCGAAATTTTTTCTAAGTGCCTAAAGGTACCAGGGGTTTGGGTACCAGGGTGCATTACCAACTGGTCTTTTGTCAACCCATGTACTTTTTCTAGAGTACATGGGTTGGTCCCCCCACTTAGTGTACTCATCACTTTACCCCCCTTTCGCAAATATAGTCAGAACGAGCATGGGGGACGCAATTGTTTTCCATGCAAATCAATTGGGCCTGGTCCGAGCGCTGGTAACGGCCGCCAGCAAGCGTCCCCTGCTCGGATAGCAGAACTGAAGAAGGCACGGCACTTCCAGAGAGAGAGAGAAAATTTTCTAAGTGCCACATTTCTCAAAAATTTTCAAAGTGCCACATCTCTCAAAAAATTTCTAAGTGCCACATCTCTCAAAAAATTTCTAAGTGCCACATCTCTCAAAAACTTTCAAAGTGCCACATCTCTCAAAAACTTTCAAAGTGCCACATCTCTGAAAAACTTTCTAAGTGCCACGTCTCTGAAAAATTTTCTAAGTGCCACAGCACGGCTGTGAAATATTCAAAGTCCTACAGGCATTGGCAGAATGCGCGGACGGCCGTCTGCTCCCGGCGGCCGCCGCGAAGCTACTACCCCCTCCCGGGGACGGCTGTCTGCTCCCGGCAGCCGTCCTTACCCCCCCTCCCCCGTTTGCACCGCCTGAAGTTAGACCCGCCTTGGTAGGGCCCCCACCGGCCCCGGCTCGCCGGCGTTGGGTGGACGGTTCCTGCCCACTTGCGGGTCCCGGTCGCTTGGCAACCGACCGGGGAGGACCAGCCGCCTCCTTAAACACAGGCTGGAAGGGAAATCCGGTCAAGCTACGGAGGACCGGCCGCCTCCTTAAACACAGGCCGGAAGGGAAATCCGATCAAGCTACGGAGGACCGGTCGCCTCCCTAAACACAGGCCGGGCAAAAATCTGCGAATGGGCCCGTCAAGGGTAGTGGGTCATCCAAGGTGGGAGGTACCGGCCGCCTCCTTAAACACAGGCCGGGCAAAAATCTGCGAATGGCCCGTCAAGGGTTGTTGGTCATCCAAGGAGGGAGGTACCGGCCGCCTCCTTAAACACAGGCCGGGCAAAAATCTGCGAATGGCCCGTCAAGGGTTGTTGGTCATCCAAGGAGGGAGGTACCGGCCGCCTCCTTAAACACAGGCCGGGCAAAAATCTGCGAATGGCCCGTCAAGGGTTGTTGGTCATCCAAGGAGGGAGGTACCGGCCGCCTCCTTAAACACAGGCCGGGCAAAAATCTGCGAACGGCCCGTCAAGGGTTCTGTCTCATCCAAGAAAGGGGTACCGGCCGCCTCAGAGGCCGGAGCGAAGGGGGCGAAAGGCTGTCGATGGGGAAGGATCGGGGCCACGGCTAATCTAGCGATGCCCGCGTCGGGCGGTCACTCCGACGAATGAGCGGGGCCGAATCCGGCGCGAGGCGGCCTTCAGGCACGTGGTTCGAGACGACCTCACCCGGCTCTAGCCCGGAGGATCGGAGGCAACGGCCGTCTCCTTAAGCTAAGGCCGGACGAAAATCTGCGGATGCGGTCCATCCAAGGCAGACGGAGGTACCGGCCGCCTCGGTAAATAAAGCCCGGGCAAAAATCTGCGAACGGCCCGTCAAGGGTTCTGTCTCATCCAAGAAAGGGGTACCGGCCGCCTCAGAGGCCGGAGCGAAGGGGGCGAAAGGCTGTCGATGGGGAAGGATCGGGGCCACGGCTAATCTAGCGATGCCCGCGTCGGGCGGTCACTCCGACGAATGAGCGGGGCCGAATCCGGCGTAGGCGGCCTTCAGGCACGTGGTTCGAGACGACCTCACCCGGCTCTAGCCCGGAGGATCGGAGGCAACGGCCGTCTCCTTAAGCTAAGGCCGGACGAAAATCTGCGGATGCGGTCCATCCAAGGCAGACGGAGGTACCGGCCGCCTCGGTAAATAAAGCCCGGGCAAAAATCTGCGAACGGCCCGTCAAGGGTTCTCTCTCATCCAAGAAAGGGGTACCGGCCGCCTCAGAGGCCGGAGCGAAGGGGGCGAAAGGCTGTCGATGGGGAAGGATCGGGGCCACGGCTAATCTAGCGATGCCCGCGTCGGGCGGTCACTCCGACGAATGAGCGGGGCCGAATCCGGCGTAGGCGGCCTTCAGGCACGTGGTTCGAGACGACCTCACCCGGCTCTAGCCCGGAGGATCGGAGGCAACGGCCGTCTCCTTAAGCTAAGGCCGGACGAAAATCTGCGGATTGCGGTCCATCCAAGGCAGACGGAGGTACCGGCCGCCTCGGTAAATAAAGCCCGGGCAAAAATCTGCGAACGGCCCGTCAAGGGTTCTGTCTCATCCAAGAAAGGGGTACCGGCCGCCTCAGAGGCCGGAGCGAAGGGGGCGAAAGGCTGTCGATGGGGAAGGATCGGGGCCACGGCTAATCTAGCGATGCCCGCGTCGGGCGGTCACTCCGACGAATGAGCGGGGCCGAATCCGGCGTAGGCGGCCTTCAGGCACGTGGTTCGAGACGACCTCACCCGGCTCTAGCCCGGAGGATCGGAGGCAACGGCCGTCTCCTTAAGCTAAGGCCGGACGAAAATCTGCGGATGCGGTCCATCCAAGGCAGACGGAGGTACCGGCCGCCTCGGTAAACAAAGCCCGGGCAAAAATCTGCGAATGGTCCGTCAAGGATTCTGGCTCATCCAAGGTGGGGGTACCGGCCGCCTCTATTAACAGGCCGGAGTACAGGGGGCGAAAGGCTGTCGATGGGGAAGGATCGGGGCCACGGCTAATCTAGCGATGCCCGCGTCGGGCGGTCACTCCGACGAATGAGCGGGGCCGAATCCGGCGCGAGGCGGCCTTCAGGCACGTGGTTCGAGACGACCTCACCCGGCTCTAGCCCGGAGCGAATATCATCTCCAAGGTGTGGAGGCAACGGCCGTCTCCTTAAGCTAAGGCCGGACGAAAATCTGCGGATGCGGTCCATCCAAGGCAGACGGAGGTACCGGCCGCCTCGGTAAACAGAGGCCCGGGCGAAAATCTGCGAATGGTCCGTTAAGGATTCTCTCTCATCCAAGGAAGGGGTACCGGCCGCCTCTATTAACAGGCCGGAGCACAGGGGGCGAAAGGCTGTCGATGGGGAAGGATCGGGGCCACGGCTAATCTAGCGATGCCCGCGTCGGGCGGTCACTCCGACGAATGAGCGGGGCCGAATCCGGCGCGAGGCGGCCTTCAGGCACGTGGTTCGAGACGACCTCACCCGGCTCTAGCCCGGAGCGAAAAAACAACACTCTTATAACCTGACCGACATGCGCCCATGACCCGCCTTGGTAGGGCCCCCACCGGCCCCCGGCTACCGCCGGCGTTGGGTGGACGGTTCCTCCCCACTTGCGGGTCGCACTCCAGCGCTACGGCCGCCGCGCGAGCGCGCGCCCCGCGCCGCCCGCGCAGGCCTAGCGCGAACCGTACGGCAGCGAAACCGAGACGCCCCGGCTCAACCTCACCCAGAGGCCATCCACGGAGGCCGAGCGCGCGATCCGACTTGCGGCACGCCACGTGGGCGTCCGCCGGCCGCGCCGGTCGACCGCGAAACCGATTTCTCAAAGACCAAGCCCGAGTCCCAACCTCCGCACATATCCGCACACGCCTTCCCGACCACCGCGAAGCGGGAGGCGTCTATCGTGGCCGCCGGGGCGTATGACCCCTCCGCGTGAGGCGTGCGGGCTCGGGGGGGCCGCAACGACCGAGTCTGACTCGGACGGGGCGCAGCTTCCCTCCCGGTCGCAGCATCAGCGCCGAACGCGCGACGTCACCAGCCCCCCGGAACGGTTCGTCGGGAGCGCGGCAATGGCCCACATCTCACCTCGCCAGCCGGCCGCAGCGGGCCGCGCCGAACCGAGTCTGACTCGGGGTGCGCACAGTCCCGTCTGGGTCACGGAGGCGACGAGCTGTGACCGCCACCGTCGCCCCTTCGTCCTTCCGGATCCCCCAGCGCCGGCAAAACTCCGCATCCTGGCCGCATCGCGTGACCGGGCGGGCCGCAACGACCGAGTCTGACTCGGACGGGGCGCAGCTTCCCGCCTCGGGCCATCGCAAAGCGTGCCTCGCGCGGGCAAAGTCGCCGGCGCAGCGCCGCGCCCCTCGACAAGAGCGAGCCTCAGCCGGGCCGCGACGACCGAGTCTGACTCGGACGGAGCGCAGCTTCCCGCCTGGGTCACCGCTAGTCGCCGGGCCGACGGCGCCCATCCCCGGACCCCGCCGTTCCCTCGCGGTTTATCCTAAGCCGCCTGCCTTAGCCCAACCGACGTGCCAACCCCCCCGTTGCCGAGTTCGCTCTTCCCGAGCCGCGTCCCCCCGACAATTCCGTCCGTGACCGTCCCGCCCCGCGGCGATCCGCTCTGCCCCAGCAGCCGGCGAGTCAGCGTCCTACGGGTCTGATCTGGCCGCAGTCCGAGCTCCGGGCAGGCACAGCGGCGTCGCGCGGGCGCGGTCGGCGCTCGGAGGCAGCGTCGGGACCGGACCGGCTCCCCGCGGAGACGCTTACGGAGCGCGGCCCGGCACCTCTCGTTACGGCGAAGGTTCAGGCAGAGGCCGTTTGGACCCGCGCCGGCCGGAGGGCTTCCCACCCGATAAGGTCCGCGAAGACTCGTCCCCGCCCCGGCCTCCCCGCTGCCGCGGTCGGCCCCCGGAAAACGTGACAGGGCCCCCAGCTCGGCCCGAGCGGGGCGTCCCGCGCGACCCCACGCGCGAGCGACCCACCCCTACCTGGTTGATCCTGCCAGTAGCATATGCTTGTC
>NW_026061259.1:0-17500 GCF_024217435.2 Syngnathus scovelli
GGACCAGGCCCAATTGATTTGCATGGAAAACAATTGCGTCCCCCATGCTCGTTCTGACTATATTTTGCGAAAGGGGGGTAAAGTGATGAGTACACTAAGTGGGGGGACCAACCCATGTACTCTAGAAAAAGTACATGGGTTGACAAAAGACCAGTTGGTAATGCACCCCTGGTACCCAAACCCCTGGTACCTTTAGGCACTTAGAAAAAATTTCGCCCAAATTTGGAGGTCGCTCCAGGGGAAGAGGCCGAATTTTCGCCTATTACGGCCGACCGCGGGAACCAGCCGAGGCGGACGCTTTTCGGCGCAAGAGCCGTTGGCACTTAGAAAATATTCGCTAAACTTCAAAGGACCTCCAGGGGAAGAGGCCGAATTGTCACTTTTTCTGGCCGACATCGGGAACCAGCCGAGTCGGACTCTTTACGGCGGAGCAGCCGTTGGCACTTAGAAAATATTCGCCAAACTCGGCCGGACTTCCAGGGGAAGAGGCCGAATTGTCACTTGTTCTGCCCGACATCGGGAACCAGCCGAGTCGGACACTTTAAGGCGGAGCAGCCGTTGGCACTTAGAAAATATTCGCCAAACTTGAACGGACCTCCAGGGGAAGAGGCCGAATTTTCACCTGTTCTGGCCGACATCGGGAACCAGCCGAGTCGGACGCTTTACGGCGGAGCAGCCGTTGGCACTTAGAAAATATTCGTTAAACTTGAAAGGACCTCCAGGGGAAGAGGCCGAATTGTCACTTGTTCTGGCCGACATCGGGAACCAGCCGAGTCGGACGCTTTAAGGCGGAGCAGCCGTTGGCACTCAGAAAATATTCGTTAAACTTGAAAAGACCTCCAGGGGAAGAGGCCGAATTGTCACTTCTTCTGGCCGACATCGGGAACCAGCCGAGTCGGGCCCTTTAAGGCTGAGCAGCCGTTGGCACTTAGGAAATATTTGCCTTAACTCGGCCGGACTTCCAGGGGAAGAGGCCGGATTTTCACTTGTTCTGGCCGACATCGGGAACCAGCCGAGTCGGACGCTTTAAGGCGGAGCAGCCGTTGGCACTTAGAAAATATTCCCCAAACTTGAACGGACCTCCAGGGGAAGAGGCCGAATTTTCACTTGTTCTGGCCGACATCGGGAACCAGCCGAGTCGGACGCTTTACGGCGGAGCAGCCGTTGGCACTTAGAAAATATTCGTTAAACTTCAACTGACCTCCAGGGGAAGAGGCCGAATTTTCACTTGTTCTGGCCGACATCGGGAACCAGCCGAGTCGGACGCTTTACGGCGGAGCAGCCGTTGGCACTTAGAAAATATTCGTTAAACTTCAACTGACCTCCAGGGGAAGAGGCCGAATTTTCACTTGTTCTGGCCGACATCGGGAACCAGCCGAGTCGGACGCTTTACGGCGGAGCAGCCGTTGGCACTTAGAAAATATTCGTTAAACTTGAACGGACCTCCAGGGGAAGAGGCCGAATTTTCACTTGTTCTGGCCGACATCGGGAACCAGCCGAGTCGGACGCTTTACGGCGGAGCAGCCGTTGGCACTTAGAAAATATTCGTTAAACTTCAACTGACCTCCAGGGGAAGAGGCCGAATTTTCACTTGTTCTGGCCGACATCGGGAACCAGCCGAGTCGGACCCTTTACGGCGGAACAGCCGTTGGCACTTAGGAAATATTTGCCTTAACTTGGCCGCACTTCCAGGGGAAGAGGCCGAATTTTCACTTGTTCTGGCCGACATCGGGAACCAGCCGAGTCGGACGCTTTACGGCGGAGCAGCCGTTGGCACTTAGAAAATATTCGTTAAACTTCAACTGACCTCCAGGGGAAGAGGCCGAATTTCCACTTATTCTGGCCGACATCGGGAACCAGCCGAGTCGGACGCTTTACGGCGGAGCAGCCGTTGGCACTTAGGAAATATTCGCCAAACTTGGCCGCACTTCCAGGGGAAGAGGCCGAATTTCCACTTGTTCTGGCCGACATCGGGAACCAGCCGAGACGGACGCTTTACGGCGGAGCAGCCGTTGGCACTTAGAAAATATTCGTTAATCTTGAACGGACCTCCAGGGGAAGAGGCCGAATATTCACTTGTTCTGGCCGACATCGGGAACCAGCCGAGTCGGACGCTTTTCGGCGCAAGAGCCGTTGGCACTTAGGAAATATTCGCCGAACTCGGCCGGACTTCCAGGGGAAGAGGCCGAATTTTCACTTGTTCTGGCCGAAATCGGGAACCAGCCGAGTCGGACTCTTTACGGCGGAGCAGCCGTTGGCACTTAGGAAATATTTGCCAAAATGTTCCGGACCTCCAGGGGAAGAGGCCGAATATTCACTTGTTCTGGCCGACATCGGGAACCAGCCGAGTCGGACACTTTACGGCGGAGCAGCCGTTGGCACTTAGGAAATATTCGTTAAACTTCAACTGACCTCCAGGGGAAGAGGCCGAATTTTCACTTGTTCTGGCCGACATCGGGAACCAGCCGAGTCGGTCTCTTTACGGCGGAGCAGCCGTTGGCACTTAGGAAATATTCGCCGAACTTGGCCGGACTTCCAGGGGAAGAGGCCGGATTTTCACTTGTTCTGGCCGACATCGGGAACCAGCCGAGTCGGACACTTTACGGCGGAGCAGCCGTTGGCACTTAGGAAATATTTGCCAAAATGTTCCGGACCTCCAGGGGAAGAGGCCGAATATTCACTTGTTCTGGCCGACATCGGGAACCAGCCGAGTCGGACACTTTAAGGCTGAGCAGCCGTTGGCACTTAGGAAATATTCGCCTTAACTCGGCCGGACTTCCAGGGGAAGAGGCCGGATTTTCACTTGTTCTGGCCGACATCGGGAACCAGCCGAGTCGGACCCTTTAAGGCTGAGCAGCCGTTGGCACTTAGGAAATATTTGCCTTAACTCGGCCGGACTTCCAGGGGAAGAGGCCGATTTTTCACTTGTTCTGGCCGACCGGGGGAACCAGCCGAGTCGGACACTTTACGGCGGAGCAGCCGTTGGCACTTAGGAAATATTCGCCAAAATGTTCCGGACCTCCAGGGGAAGAGGCCGAATTTTCACTTGTTCTGGCCGACCGGGGGAACCAGCCGAGGCGGACACTTTACGGCGGAGCAGCCGTTGGCACTTTGAAAATATTCGCCAAAATGTTCCGGACCTCCAGGGGAAGAGGCCGAATTTTCACTTGTTCTGGCCGACCGGGGGAACCAGCCGAGGCGGACACTTTACGGCGGAGCAGCCGTTGGCACTTTGAAAATATTCGCCAAAATGTTCCGGACCTCCAGGGGAAGAGGCCGAATTTTCGCTCGTTCGGGCCGACCGGGAGAACCAGCCGAGGCGGACACTTTACGGCGGTTGAGCCGTTGGCACTTAGAAATTATTCAGACTTCCATAAACACACATCGGCCTTTTGCCGTCACTGCCCGGGATGGGCACCGTGGTAGCTAGGACAGTTCGTGTGACAGCTTCCGCTGGCACTTAGACAATTTTTAAAATGAAAATAAACAGTTCTGCACATACGTGCCGACTATATTTTGCGAAAGGGGGGTAAAGTGATGAGTACACTAAGTGGGGGGACCAAGTACATAAAGCCTACCCCTGGTACCTCAGAGAGGCCGAATTGACACATTTTGTGTCCGACCGCGGGAACCAGCCGAGGCGGACGCTTTTCGGCGCAAGAGCCGTTGGCACTTAGAAAATATTCGTTAATCTTGAACGGACCTCCAGGGGAAGAGGCCGAATTTTCACTTGTTCTGGCCGACATCGGGAACCAGCCGAGTCGGACTCTTTACGGCGGAACAGCCGTTGGCACTTAGAAAATATTCGTTAAACTTCAACTGACCTCCAGGGGAAGAGGCCGAATTTCCACTTGTTCTGGTCGACATCGGGAACCAGCCGAGTCGGACGCTTTACGGCGGAGCAGCCGTTGGCACTTAGAAAATATTCGTTAAACTTCAACTGACCTCCAGGGGAAGAGGCCGAATTTTCACTTGTTCTGGCCGACATCGGGAACCAGCCGAGTCGGACGCTTTACGGCGGAGCAGCCGTTGGCACTTAGAAAATATTCGTTAAACTTCAACTGACCTCCAGGGGAAGAGGCCGAATTTTCACTTGTTCTGGCCGACATCGGGAACCAGCCGAGTCGGACGCTTTACGGCGGAGCAGCCGTTGGCACTTAGAAAATATTCGTTAAACTTCAACTGACCTCCAGGGGAAGAGGCCGGATTTTCACTTGTTCTGGCCGACATCGGGAACCAGCCGAGTCGGACCCTTTACGGCGGAGCAGCCGTTGGCACTTAGAAAATATTCGTTAAACTTGAACGGACCTCCAGGGGAAGAGGCCGAATTTTCACTTGTTCTGGCCGACATCGGGAACCAGCCGAGTCGGACGCTTTACGGCGGAGCAGCCGTTGGCACTTAGGAAATATTCGCCAAACTTGGCCGCACTTCCAGGGGAAGAGGCCGAATTTCCACTTGTTCTGGCCGACATCGGGAACCAGCCGAGACGGACGCTTTACGGCGGAGCAGCCGTTGGCACTTAGAAAATATTCGTTAATCTTGAACGGACCTCCAGGGGAAGAGGCCGAATATTCACTTGTTCTGGCCGACATCGGGAACCAGCCGAGTCGGACGCTTTTCGGCGCAAGAGCCGTTGGCACTTAGGAAATATTCGCCGAACTCGGCCGGACTTCCAGGGGAAGAGGCCGAATTTTCACTTGTTCTGGCCGAAATCGGGAACCAGCCGAGTCGGACTCTTTACGGCGGAGCAGCCGTTGGCACTTAGGAAATATTTGCCAAAATGTTCCGGACCTCCAGGGGAAGAGGCCGAATATTCACTTGTTCTGGCCGACATCGGGAACCAGCCGAGTCGGACACTTTACGGCGGAGCAGCCGTTGGCACTTAGGAAATATTCGTTAAACTTCAACTGACCTCCAGGGGAAGAGGCCGAATTTTCACTTGTTCTGGCCGACATCGGGAACCAGCCGAGTCGGTCTCTTTACGGCGGAGCAGCCGTTGGCCCTTAGGAAATATTCGCCAAAATGTTCCGGACCTCCAGGGGAAGAGGCCGAATTTTCGCTCGTTCGGGCCGACCGGGAGAACCAGCCGGGTCGGACACGTTACGGCGCAACAGCCGTTAGCACTTAGAAAATATTTGCCAAAATGTTCCGGACCTCCAGGGGAAGAGGCCGAATATTCACTTGTTCTGGCCGACATCGGGAACCAGCCGAGTCGGACACTTTAAGGCTGAGCAGCCGTTGGCACTTAGGAAATATTCGCCTTAACTCGGCCGGACTTCCAGGGGAAGAGGCCGGATTTTCACTTGTTCTGGCCGACATCGGGAACCAGCCGAGTCGGACTCTTTACGGCGGAACAGCCGTTGGCACTTAGGAAATATTTGCCTTAACTCGGCCGGACTTCCAGGGGAAGAGGCCGGATTTTCACTTGTTCTGGCCGACATCGGGAACCAGCCGAGTCGGACTCTTTACGGCGGAACAGCCGTTGGCACTTAGGAAATATTCGCCTTAACTCGGCCGGACTTCCAGGGGAAGAGGCCGGATTTTCACTTGTTCTGGCCGACATCGGGAACCAGCCGAGTCGGACACTTTAAGGCTGAGCAGCCGTTGGCACTTAGGAAATATTTGCCAAAATGTTCCGGACCTCCAGGGGAAGAGGCCGGATTTTCACTTGTTCTGGCCGACATCGGGAACCAGCCGAGTCGGACTCTTTACGGCGGAACAGCCGTTGGCACTTAGGAAATATTCGCCGAACTCGGCCGGACTTCCAGGGGAAGAGGCCGATTTTTCACTTGTTCTGGCCGACATCGGGAACCAGCCGAGTCGGACCCTTTACGGCGGAACAGCCGTTGGCACTTAGGAAATATTTGCCTTAACTCGGCCGGACTTCCAGGGGAAGAGGCCGGATTTTCACTTGTTCTGGCCGACCGGGGGAACCGGCCGAGTCGGACACTTTACGGCGGAGCAGCCGTTGGCACTTAGGAAATATTTGCCAAAATGTTCCGGACCTCCAGGGGAAGAGGCCGAATTTTCACTTGTTCTGGCCGACCGGGTGAACCGGCCGAGGCGGACACTTTACGGCGGAGCAGCCGTTGGCACTTAGGAAATATTCGCCAAAATGTTCCGGACCTCCAGGGGAAGAGGCCGAATTTTCACTTGTTCTGGCCGACCGGGGGAACCAGCCGAGGCGGACACTTTACGGCGGAGCACCCGTTGGCACTTAGAAAATATTCGCCAAAATGTTCCGGACCTCCAGGGAAAGAGGCCGAATTTTCGCTCGTTCGGGCCGACCGGGAGAACCGGCCGAGGCGGACACTTTACGGCGGTTGAGCCGTTGGCACTTAGAAATTATTCAGACTTCCATCAAACACACATCGGCCTTTTGCCGTCACTGCCCGGGATGGGCACCGTGGTAGCTCGGACAGTTCGTGTGACAGCTTCCGCTGGCACTTAGACAATTTTTAAAATGAAAATAAACAGTTCTGCACATACGTGCCGACTATATTTTGCGAAAGGGGGGTAAAGTGATGAGTACACTAAGTGGGGGGACCAAGTACATAAAGCCTACCCCTGGTACCTCAGAGAGGCCGAATTGACACATTTTGTGTCCGACCGCGGGAACCAGCCGAGGCGGACGCTTTTCGGCGCAAGAGCCGTTGGCACTTAGAAAATATTCGTTAATCTTGAACGGACCTCCAGGGGAAGAGGCCGAATTTTCACTTGTTCTGGCCGACATCGGGAACCAGCCGAGTCGGACGCTTTACGGCGGAGCAGCCGTTGGCACTTAGGAAATATTCGTTAATCTTGAACGGACCTCCAGGGGAAGAGGCCGAATTTTCACTTGTTCTGGCCGACATCGGGAACCAGCCGAGTCGGACGCTTTACGGCGGAGCAGCCGTTGGCACTTAGAAAATATTCGTTAAACTTCAACTGACCTCCAGGGGAAGAGGCCGAATTTCCACTTGTTCTGGCCGACATCGGGAACCAGCCGAGTCGGACGCTTTACGGCGGAAGAGCCGATGGCACTTAGAAAATATTCGTTAAACTTGACAGGACCTCCAGGGGAAGAGGCCGAATTTTCGCTCGTTCAGGCCGACCGGAGGAACCGGCCGAGTCGGACACCTTACGGCGGAAGAGCCGATGGCACTTAGAAAATATTCGCCAAAATGTTCCGGACCTCCAGGGGAAGAGGCCGAATTTTCACTTGTTCAGGCCGACCGGAGGAACCGGCCGAGTCGGACACCTTACGGCGGAAGAGCCGATGGCACTTAGAAAATATTCGTTAAACTTGACAGGACCTCCAGGGGAAGAGGCCGAATTTTCGCTCGTTCAGGCCGACCGGAGGAACCGGCCGAGTCGGACACCTTACGGCGGAAGAGCCGATGGCACTTAGAAAATATTCGCCAAAATGTTCCGGACCTCCAGGGGAAGAGGCCGAATTTTCACTTGTTCAGGCCGACCGGAGGAACCAGCCGGGTCGGACACGTAACGGCGGAAGAGCCGATGGCACTTAGAAAATATTCGTTAAACTTGACAGGACCTCCAGGGGAAGAGGCCGAATTTTCGCTCGTTCGGGCCGACCGGAGGAACCGGCCGGGTCGGACACGTTACGGCGGAACAGCCGTTGGCACTTAGAAAATATTCGTCAAAGTCGTCCGGACCTCCAGGGGAAGAGGCCGAATTTTCGCTCGTTCGGGCCGACCGGAGGAACCAGCCGGGTCGGACACTTTACGGCGCAACAGCCGTTCGCACTTAGAAAATATTCGCCAAAGTCGTCCGGACCTCCAGGGGAAGAGGCCGAATTTTCGCTTGTTCAAGCCGACCGGAGGAACCAGCCGGGTCGGGAACGTTACGGCGCAACAGCCGTTGGCACTTTGAAAATATTCGCCAAAATGTTCCGGACCTCCAGGGGAAGAGGCCGAATTTTCGCTCGTTCGGGCCGACCGGAGGAACCAGCCGGGTCGGACACGTTACGGCGCAACAGCCGTTCGCACTTAGAAAATATTCGCCAAAGTCGTCCGGACCTCCAGGGGAAGAGGCCGAATTTTCGCTCGTTCGGGCCGACCGGAGGAACCAGCCGGGTCGGACACGTTACGGCGCAACAGCCGTTGGCACTTTGAAAATATTCGCCAAAATGTTCCGGACCTCCAGGGGAAGAGGCCGAATTTTCGCTCGTTCGGGCCGACCGGAGGAACCGGCCGGGTCGGACACTTTACGGCGCAACAGCCGTTCGCACTTAGAAAATATTCGCCAAAATGTTCCGGACCTCCAGGGGAAGAGGCCGAATTTTCGCTCGTTCGGGCCGACCGGAGGAACCGGCCGGGTCGGACACGTTACGGCGGAACAGCCGTTGGCACTTAGAAAATATTCGTCAAAGTCGTCCGGACCTCCAGGGGAAGAGGCCGAATTTTCGCTCGTTCGGGCCGACCGGAGGAACCAGCCGGGTCGGACACTTTACGGCGCAACAGCCGTTCGCACTTAGAAAATATTCGCCAAAATGTTCCGGACCTCCAGGGGAAGAGGCCGAATTTTCGCTCGTTCGGGCCGACCGGAGGAACCGGCCGGGTCGGACACGTTACGGCGGAACAGCCGTTGGCACTTAGAAAATATTCGTCAAAGTCGTCCGGACCTCCAGGGGAAGAGGCCGAATTTTCGCTCGTTCGGGCCGACCGGAGGAACCAGCCGGGTCGGACACGTTACGGTGCAACAGCCGTTCGCACTTAGAAAATATTCGCCAAAGTCGTCCGGACCTCCAGGGGAAGAGGCCGAATTTTCGCTCGTTCGGGACGACCGGAGGAACCAGCCGGGTCGGACACGTTACGGCGCAACAGCCGTTCGCACTTAGAAAATATTCGCCAAAGTCGTCCGGACCTCCAGGGGGAAGAGGCCGAATTTTCGCTTGTTCGGGCCGACCGGAGGAACCAGCCGGGTCGGACACGTTACGGCGCAACAGCCGTTGGCACTTTGAAAATATTCGCCAAAATGTTCCGGACCTCCAGGGGAAGAGGCCGAATTTTCGCTCGTTCGGGCCGACCGGAGGAACCAGCCGGGTCGGACACGTTACGGCGCAACAGCCGTTGGCACTTAGAAAATATTCGTTAAACTTCACAGGACCTCCAGGGGAAGAGGCCGAATTTTCGCTCGTTCGGGCCGACCGGAGGAACCAGCCGGGTCGGACACGTTACGGCGCAACAGCCGTTGGCACTTTGAAAATATTCGCCAAAGTCGTCCGGACCTCCAGGGGAAGAGGCCGAATTTTCGCTCGTTCGGGCCGACCGGAGGAACCAGCCGGGTCGGACACTTTACGGCGGAGCAGCCGTTGGCACTTTGAAAATATTCGCCAAAATGTTCCGGACCTCCAGGGGAAGAGGCCGAATTTTCGCTCGTTCGGGCCGACCGGAGGAACCGGCCGGGTCGGACACTTTACGGCGCAACAGCCGTTCGCACTTAGAAAATATTCGCCAAAATGTTCCGGACCTCCAGGGGAAGAGGCCGAATTTTCGCTCGTTCGGGCCGACCGGAGGAACCAGCCGGGTCGGACACGTTACGGCGCAACAGCCGTTCGCACTTAGAAAATATTCGCCAAAGTCGTCCGGACCTCCAGGGGAAGAGGCCGAATTTTCGCTTGTTCAAGCCGACCGGAGGAACCAGCCGGGTCGGACACGTTACGGCGCAACAGCCGTTGGCACTTTGAAAATATTCGCCAAAATGTTCCGGACCTCCAGGGGAAGAGGCCGAATTTTCGCTCGTTCGGGCCGACCGGAGGAACCAGCCGGGTCGGACACGTTACGGCGCAACAGCCGTTCGCACTTAGAAAATATTCGCCAAAGTCGTCCGGACCTCCAGGGGAAGAGGCCGAATTTTCGCTCGTTCGGGCCGACCGGAGGAACCAGCCGGGTCGGACACGTTACGGCGCAACAGCCGTTGGCACTTTGAAAATATTCGCCAAAATGTTCCGGACCTCCAGGGGAAGAGGCCGAATTTTCGCTCGTTCGGGCCGACCGGAGGAACCGGCCGGGTCGGACACTTTACGGCGCAACAGCCGTTCGCACTTAGAAAATATTCGCCAAAATGTTCCGGACCTCCAGGGGAAGAGGCCGAATTTTCGCTCGTTCGGGCCGACCGGAGGAACCGGCCGGGTCGGACACGTTACGGCGGAACAGCCGTTGGCACTTAGAAAATATTCGTCAAAGTCGTCCGGACCTCCAGGGGAAGAGGCCGAATTTTCGCTCGTTCGGGCCGACCGGAGGAACCAGCCGGGTCGGACACTTTACGGCGCAACAGCCGTTCGCACTTAGAAAATATTCGCCAAAATGTTCCGGACCTCCAGGGGAAGAGGCCGAATTTTCGCTCGTTCGGGCCGACCGGAGGAACCGGCCGGGTCGGACACGTTACGGCGGAACAGCCGTTGGCACTTAGAAAATATTCGTCAAAGTCGTCCGGACCTCCAGGGGAAGAGGCCGAATTTTCGCTCGTTCGGGCCGACCGGAGGAACCAGCCGGGTCGGACACGTTACGGTGCAACAGCCGTTCGCACTTAGAAAATATTCGCCAAAGTCGTCCGGACCTCCAGGGGAAGAGGCCGAATTTTCGCTCGTTCGGGACGACCGGAGGAACCAGCCGGGTCGGACACGTTACGGCGCAACAGCCGTTCGCACTTAGAAAATATTCGCCAAAGTCGTCCGGACCTCCAGGGGGAAGAGGCCGAATTTTCGCTTGTTCGGGCCGACCGGAGGAACCAGCCGGGTCGGACACGTTACGGCGCAACAGCCGTTGGCACTTAGGAAATATTCGCCAAAATGTTCCGGACCTCCAGGGGAAGAGGCCGAATTTTCGCTCGTTCGGGCCGACCGGAGGAACCAGCCGGGTCGGACACTTTACGGCGCAACAGCCGTTCGCACTTAGAAAATATTCGCCAAAGTCGTCCGGACCTCCAGGGGAAGAGGCCGAATTTTCGCTCGTTCGGGCCGACCGGAGGAACCAGCCGGGTCGGACACTTTACGGCGGAACAGCCGTTGGCACTTTGAAAATATTCGCCAAAATGTTCCGGACCTCCAGGGGAAGAGGCCGAATTTTCGCTCGTTCGGGCCGACCGGAGGAACCAGCCGGGTCGGACACCTTACGGCGCAACAGCCGTTGGCACTTTGAAAATATTCGTCAAAATGTTCCTGACCTCCAGGGGAAGAGGCCGAATTTTCGCTCGTTCGGGCCGACCGGAGGAACCAGCCGGGTCGGACACGTTACGGCGCAACAGCCGTTCGCACTTAGAAAATATTCGCCAAAGTCGTCCGGACCTCCAGGGGAAGAGGCCGAATTTTCGCTCGTTCGGGCCGACCGGAGGAACCAGCCGGGTCGGACACGTTACGGCGGAACAGCCGTTGGCACTTAGAAAATATTCGTTAAACTTCACAGGACCTCCAGGGGAAGAGGCCGAATTTTCGCTCGTTCGGGCCGACCGGAGGAACCAGCCGGGTCGGACACTTTACGGCGGAACAGCCGTTGGCACTTTGAAAATATTCGCCAAAATGTTCCGGACCTCCAGGGGAAGAGGCCGAATTTTCGCTCGTTCGGGCCGACATGGAGAACCAGCCGAGGCGGACACTTTACGGCGGTTGAGCCGTTGGCACTTAGAAATTATTCAGACTTCCATCAAACACACATCGGCCTTTTGCCGTCACTGCCCGGGATGGGCACCGTGGTAGCTCGGACAGTTCGTGTGACAGCTTCCGCTGGCACTTAGAAAATTTTTAAAATGAAAATAAACAGTTCTGCACATACGTGCCGACTATATTTTGCGAAAGGGGGGTAAAGTGATGAGTACACTAACTGGGGGGACCAAGTACATAAAGCCTACCCCTGGTACCTCAGAGAGGCCGAATTTTCGAATTCTGAGGCCGAGCTGGGGAACCAGACGAGGCGGACACTTTTCCGAGCGAGAGCCGATGGCACTTAGAAAATTTTCGGCTAAGTCGGCAGGACTTCCAGAGCGAGAGGCCGAATATTCGTCATCTGTGGCCGACCGGGGAACCAGCGGAGGCGGATAGGCGGTCACGGAGGTCCCGCCGGCTGGTCCGCGGGCCATTTTGGGTCCCGTAATTTAGCGGTCGCGGTCCGGAATCCACGCCGACCGGGGAACCAGCGGAGGCGGATAGGCGGTCACGGAGGTCCCGCCGGCTGGTCCGCGGGCCAATTTGGGTCCCGTAATTTAGCGGTCGCGGTCCGGAATCCACGCCGACCGGGGAACCAGCGGAGGCGGATAGGCGGTCACGGAGGTCCCGCCGGCTGGTCCGCGGGCCATTTTGGGTCCCGTAATTTAGCGGTCGCGGTCCGGAATCCACGCCGACCGGGGAACCAGCGGAGGCGGATAGGCGGTCACGGAGGTCCCGCCGGCTGGTCCGCGGGCCAATTTGGGTCCCGTAATTTAGCGGTCGCGGCCCGGAATTCGCGCCGGCCGGGGAACCAGCGCGGGCGGATAGGCGGTCACGGAGGTCCCGCCGGCTGGTCCGCGGGGGGAACTGCGCCCTCTGGCGGACACGCCATTGTAAATGAATGGGGTTTGGCACTTAGTGCATTTTTCGCCGAAGCCGACGAGCGCTCCGGGCGAGGAGGCCGGATTCTCGCCATCCGTGGCCGGCCGGGGAACCGGCCAAGGCGGATAGGCGGTCACGGGGGTCCCGCCGGCTGGTCCGCGGGCCAATTGGGGTCCCGTAAGTTAGCGGTCGCGGCCCGGAATCCGCGCCGGCCAGCAGCCACCGGGAGGCGGGTAGGCTGTCACGGAGGTCCCGCCAGCTGGTCCGCGGGCCAATTAGGGTCCCGTAAGTGAGCGGTCGCGGCCCGGAATCCACGCCGGCCAGCAGCCACCGCCAGGCGGGTAGGCTGTCACGGAGGTCCCGCCAGCTGGTCCGCGGGCCATTTAGGGTCCCGTAAGTTAGCGGTCGCGGCCCGGAATGCACGCCGGCCAGCAGCCACCGGCAGGCGGATAGGCGGTCACGGAGGTCCCGCCGGCCGGTCCGCTGGCCAATTACCTCCAGCCGAGCGGATATGAACTTTATTAGCACCTTCTACGAGATGGCGGAGCCTTATTCGACAACCAGCACCTCGGCTTAGCATTTTCCACGGCCCGCTGATCTTCCAGAAGACGTCCAGCCGGTTTCCTCCTCACATTTTAAGCCGGCCGAGGCTTCCGGCACCCCGGCTAAGCTTTCTCCACGGCCCGCTGAGCTTCCGAGGGACCTCCAGCCGGTTCTCCCGGTGCCTCGCGCCTCGCTTTGTGAGCCGGCCGAGGCTTCCAGCACCCCGGCTAAGCTTTCTCCACGGCCCGCTGAGCTTCCAGGGGACCTGCAGCCGGTTCTCCCGGTGCCTCGCGCCTCGCTTTGTGAGCCGGCCGAGGCTTCCAGCACCCCGGCTAAGCTTTCTCCACGGCCCGCTGAGCTTCCGAGGGACCTCCAGCCGGTTCTCCCGGTGCCTCCCGCCTCGCTTTGTGAGCCGGCCGAGGCTTCCAGCACCTCGGCCGAGCGTTTCCCACGGCCCGCTGAGCTTCCAGGGGACCTCCAGCCGGTTCTCCCGGTGCCTCGCGCCTCGCTTTGCGAGCCGGCCGAGGCTTCCAGCACCTCGGCTGAGCGTTTTCGGCGGCCCGTTGCTCTCCCGGAGGTCGCAACGGGGAGTTACCTCCCTCTCGCGGACACGGCGAGTAAATACACCGCCTCTCGCACTTGGCGCACACTCACTCGCATTGCTACGCCTCCCGTGGCACTTTAAGCGGCCGAACGGCGGGAGTAACTGCGACTCTCCTAAGGTAGGCTCACTTGACTATTTATTTATGTATTTATTTATTTTTGACGGTTCGCGGAGGCGATGACGCTCCGCGCGGGTAAACGGCGGGAGTAACTGTGACTCTCTTAAGGTAGGCTCACTTGACATTTATTTATTCATGTATTTATTTATTTTTGACGGTTCGCGGAGGCGATGACGCTCCGCGCGGGTAAACGGCGGGAGTAACTGTGACTCTCTTAAGGTAGGCTCACTTGACATTTATTTTGGCGGTTCGCGGAGGCGACCGGCACCGCCGGGAGGCCGTGCGCGCGCGCGCAGAGCGGCCGAATAACGCTCCGCCGGCCCCGGGTGATTACCGAGAGGCTCCCCGGCCTCGCGGAGCTCCGACGCTCCTCCGCGGGACCTCCGGCGGCCGGCGCGCTCGCGCACCACCCCCCGGCACCGCCGGGAGGCCGTGCGCGCGCGCGCAGAGCGGCCGAATAACGCTCCGCCGGCCCCGGGTGATTACCGAGAGGCTCCCCGGCCTCGCGGAGCTCCGACGCTCCTCCGCGGGACCTCCGGCGGCCGGCGCGCTCGCGCACCACCCCCCGGCACCGCCGGGAGGCCGTGCGCGCGCGCGCAGAGCGGCCGAATAACGCTCCGCCGGCCCCGGGTGATTACCGAGAGGCTCCCCGGCCTCGCGGAGCTCCGACGCTCCTCCGCGGGACCTCCGGCGGCCGGCGCGCTCGCGCACCACCCCCCGGCACCGCCGGGAGGCCGTGCGCGCGCGCGCAGAGCGGCCGAATAACGCTCCGCCGGCCCCGGGTGATTACCGAGAGGCTCCCCGGCCTCGCGGAGCTCCGACGCTCCTCCGCGGGACCTCCGGCGGCCGGCGCGCTCGCGCACCACCCCCCGGCACCGCCGGGAGGCCGTGCGCGCGCGCGCAGAGCGGCCGAATAACGCTCCGCCGGCCCCGGGTGATTACCGAGAGGCTCCCCGGCCTCGCGGAGCTCCGACGCTCCTCCGCGGGACCTCCGGCGGCCGAAAATAGCTCCAAGCCCAGCGGATCGGCTGCTTGGAAGCACCGCGCCGTCCGGCTCCACCTGGTACCTCGCACGGCTCTCATCTCCCCCCCGCACGGACTTCCGAGCGCTCGGGGAGACGCTCGGAAGCTGCCCGTGCCGTCGCGGCGGGGAATTGCCTCCCTCTGGCGGACGCGGCGAGTAAAAACACCACCTCTCGCACTTTGCGCACACTTACTTGCGTGGGTCCGCTTCCGATGACACTTTGAGCGGCCGAACGGCGGGAGTAACTACGACTCTCTTAAGGTAGGCTCACTTGACATTTATTCATGTATTTATTTATTTTTGACGGTTCGCGGAGGCGATGACGCTCCGCGCGGGTAAACGGCGGGAGTAGCTGTGACTCTCTTAAGGTAGCCTGACTCGACGTCTTTTTCAACGGTGGCTGGAGGACCCAGGCGGTTCTCGGGGGTGCGTCGCTCCTCACTTTTGACGCCCGAGGAGGCTCCCGGCACCTCGGCTACGCGTTTTCGGCGGCCCGCTGAGCTTCCAGAAGACCTCCAGCCGGTTCTCCCGGTGCTTTCCTCCTCACGTTTTAAGCCGGCCGAGGCTTCCGGCACCCCGGCTGAGCTTTTTTCCCACGGCCCGCTGAGCTTCCAGGGGACCTCCGGCCGGTTCTCCGCGCGCTTTCCTCCTCACTTTTAAGCCGGCCGAGGCTTCCGGCACCCCGGCCAAGCGTTTCCCACGTCCCGCTGAGCTTCCAGGGGACCTCCGGCCGGTTCTCCGCGCGCCCCCCTCCTAACTCGGCTCCCGGCACCCCGGCTAAGCGATTTGAACGGCCCGCTGATCTCCCGGAGGTCGCAACGGGGAATTGCCTCCCTCTCGCGGACACGGCGCGTAAATGCACCGCCTCTCGCACTTGGCGCACACTCACTCGCATCGCTACGCCTCCCGTGGCACTTTAAGCGACCGGGACCACCGCGAGCGCGGGCGATGACTAAGAGGCTCCCCGGCCGGCCTCGCGGAGCTCCGACGCTCCCCCGCGGGACTTCCGGCGGCCGGCCGGAGCCTCGGCACGGCTGCCGCACTCCCTAATAACACCCCGCGGACCCCCGCGAGCCGAACGCTCGCTGCCGCGGGCGACCCGTGCCAAGGCGGACGCGTGACGGCGCGGGAGCCCTCGGCACTATCTCACGGTCACGTATGTAGTCAAATCGTGTAAAATCACCGTTAGTTTATTCATAATATAGGTAATAATTAAATAAATATTAACATCGCGTATATTATTAATAAACACATGTATGTATTTATTTAATAATTAAATAAATATTAACATCGCGTATAATCATGCGCAATACTTCGTGGCCGACCGGGGAACCGGCGAAGGCGGACGCATCGCGGCGCGAGAGCCGTTGGCACTTTGGAAAAATAAATAAATAAATAAATAAATAAATAAATAATAATTCGCCGACCGGGCTCCGGGGGGAGAGGCCGATTTTTGGCCGTTCGTGGCCGACCGGGGAACCGGCGAAGGCGGACGCATCGCGGCGCGAGAGCCGTTGGCACTTTGGAAAAATAAATAAATAAATAAATAAATAAATAAATAAATAAATAAATAAATAATTCGCCGACCGGGCTCCGGGGCAAGAGGCCGAATTTTCGCTCGTTCGGGCCGACCGGGGAACCGGCGAAGGCGGACGCAGCGCGGCGCGAGAGCCGTTGGCACTTTGAAAAAAAAAAAAAAAAAAAAAATTCGCCCACCGGGCTCCGGGGGAAGAGGCCGGCTTTTCGCCGTTCGCGGCCGACCGGGGAACCGGCGAAAGCGGACGCGCTCTCTAACGAGCCCCGCCGGCCGGAGGAAGTGCGCCCTCTGGCGGACACGCCGTTGTAAATGAATGGGGTTTGGCACTTAGTGCATTTTTCGCCCAAGTCGAAGCGCGCTCCGGGCGAGGAGGCCGGATTCTCGCCACCCGTGGCCGGCCGGGGAACCGGCCAAGGCGGACGCGCTCTCTAACGAGCCCCGCCGGCCGGAGGAAGTGCGCCCTCTGGCGGACACGCCGTTGTAAATGAATGGGGTTTGGCACTTGGTGCATTTTTCGCCCAAGTCGAAGCGCGCTCCGGGCGAGGAGGCCGGATTCTCGCCACCCGTGGCCGGCCGGGGAACCGGCGAAGGCGGATAGGCTTTCACGGAGGATCCGCCGGCTGGTCCGCGGGCCGATTAGGGTCCCGCGAGTGAGCGGTGGCGGTCCGGAATCCAGGCCGGCCAGGAGGCACCGCCAGGCGGATAGGCTTTCACGGAGGAGCCGCCGGCTGGTCCGCGGGCCGTTTAGGGTCCCGCGAGTGAGCGGTGGCGGTCCGGAATCCAGGCCGGCCAGGAGGCACCGCCAGGCGGATAGGCTTTCACGGAGGACCCGCCGGCTGGTCCGCGGGCCGTTTAGGGTCCCGCGAGTGAGCGGTCGCGGTCCGGAATACAGGCCGTCCAGGAGGCACTGCCAGGCGGATACACTCTCTAACGAGCCCCGCCGGCTGGTCCGCCGGGGGAAGTGCGCCCTCTGGCGGACACGCCGTTGTAAATGAATGGGGTTTGGCACTTAGTGCATTTTTCGACCAGCGGCAACGCAGGCTGACGGGCGGCCGCTTCCACGGGCCGGTACTACTCTACGGAGGCGCTAGCCGCCTCCGGTGGGGGCCGTGTGATCTCGCTGGATGCCCGAGGACCTTCCGCGAGG
>NW_026061259.1:30000-46719 GCF_024217435.2 Syngnathus scovelli
GGTGAGGTTGAGCCGGGGCGTCTCGGTTTCGCTGCCGTACGGTTCGCGCTAGGCCTGCGCGGGCGGCGCGGGGCGCGCGCTCGCGCGGCGGCCGTAGCGCTGGAGTGCGACCCGCAAGTGGGGAGGAACCGTCCACCCAACGCCGGCGGTAGCCGGGGCCGGTGGGGGCCCTACCAAGGCGGGTCATGGGCGCATGTCGGTCAGGTTATAAGAGTGTTTTTCGCTCCGGGCTAGAGCCGGGTGAGGTCGTCTCGAACCACGTGCCTGAAGGCCGCCTCGCGCCGGATTCGGCCCCGCTCATTCGTCGGAGTGACCGCCCGACGCGGGCATCGCTAGATTAGCCGTGGCCCCGATCCTTCCCCATCGACAGCCTTTCGCCCCCTTCGCTCCGACCTCTGAGGCGGCCGGTACCCCTTTCTTGGATGAGACAGAACCCTTGACGGGCCGTTCGCAGATTTTTGCCCGGGCATTGTTTACCGAGGCGGCCGGTACCTCCGTCTGCCTTGGATGGACCGCATCCGCAGATTTTCGTCCGGCCTTAGCTTAAGGAGACGGCCGTTGCCTCCGATCCTCCGGGCTAGAGCCGGGTGAGGTCGTCTCGAACCACGTGCCTGAAGGCCGCCTCGCGCCGGATTCGGCCCCGCTCATTCGTCGGAGTGACCGCCCGACGCGGGCATCGCTAGATTAGCCGTGGCCCCGATCCTTCCCCATCGACAGCCTTTCGCCCCCTTCGCTCCGGCCTCTGAGGCGGCCGGTACCCCTTTCTTGGATGAGACAGAACCCTTGACGGGCCGTTCGCAGATTTTTGCCCGGGCATTGTTTACCGAGGCGGCCGGTACCTCCGTCTGCCTTGGATGGACCGCATCCGCAGATTTTCGTCCGGCCTTAGCTTAAGGAGACGGCCGTTGCCTCCGATCCTCCGGGCTAGAGCCGGGTGAGGTCGTCTCGAACCACGTGCCTGAAGGCCGCCTCGCGCCGGATTCGGCCCCGCTCATTCGTCGGAGTGACCGCCCGACGCGGGCATCGCTAGATTAGCCGTGGCCCCGATCCTTCCCCATCGACAGCCTTTCGCCCCCTTCGCTCCGGCCTCTGAGGCGGCCGGTACCCCTTTCTTGGATGAGACAGAACCCTTGACGGGCCGTTCGCAGATTTTTGCCCGGGCATTGTTTACCGAGGCGGCCGGTACCTCCGTCTGCCTTGGATGGACCGCATCCGCAGATTTTCGTCCGGCCTTAGCTTAAGGAGACGGCCGTTGCCTCCGATCCTCCGGGCTAGAGCCGGGTGAGGTCGTCTCGAACCACGTGCCTGAAGGCCGCCTCGCGCCGGATTCGGCCCCGCTCATTCGTCGGAGTGACCGCCCGACGCGGGCATCGCTAGATTAGCCGTGGCCCCGATCCTTCCCCATCGACAGCCTTTCGCCCCCTTCGCTCCGGCCTCTGAGGCGGCCGGTACCCCTTTCTTGGATGAGACAGAACCCTTGACGGGCCGTTCGCAGATTTTTGCCCGGCCTGTGTTTAAGGAGGCGGCCGGTACCTCCCTCCTTGGATGACCAACAACCCTTGACGGGCCATTCGCAGATTTTTGCCCGGCCTGTGTTTAAGGAGGCGGCCGGTACCTCCCTCCTTGGATGACCAACAACCCTTGACGGGCCATTCGCAGATTTTTGCCCGGCCTGTGTTTAAGGAGGCGGCCGGTACCTCCCTCCTTGGATGACCTTCTACCCTTGACGGGCCATTCGCAGATTTTTGCCCGGCCTGTGTTTAAGGAGGCGGCCGGTACCTCCCACCTTGGATGACCCACTACCCTTGACGGGCCCATTCGCAGATTTTTGCCCGGCCTGTGTTTAAGGAGGCGGCCGGTACCTCCCACCTTGGATGACCCACTACCCTTGACGGGCCCATTCGCAGATTTTTGCCCGGCCTGTGTTTAGGGAGGCGACCGGTCCTCCGTAGCTTGATCGGATTTCCCTTCCGGCCTGTGTTTAAGGAGGCGGCCGGTCCTCCGTAGCTTGACCGGATTTCCCTTCCAGCCTGTGTTTAAGGAGGCGGCTGGTCCTCCCCGGTCGGTTGCCAAGCGACCGGGACCCGCAAGTGGGCAGGAACCGTCCACCCAACGCCGGCGAGCCGGGGCCGGTGGGGGCCCTACCAAGGCGGGTCTAACTTCAGGCGGTGCAAACGGGGGAGGGGGGTAAGGACGGCTGCCGGGAGCAGACAGCCGTCCCCGGGAGGGGGTAGTAGCTTCGCGGCGGCCGCCGGGAGCAGACGGCCGTCCGCGCATTCTGCCAATGCCTGTAGGACTTTGAATATTTCACAGCCGTGCCGTGGCACTTAGAAAATTTTTCAGAGACGTGGCACTTAGAAAGTTTTTCAGAGATGTGGCACTTTGAAAGTTTTTGAGAGATGTGGCACTTAGAAATTTTTTGAGAGATGTGGCACTTAGAAATTTTTTGAGAGATGTGGCACTTAGAAATTTTTTGAGAGATGTGGCACTTTGAAAATTTTTGAGAAATGTGGCACTTAGAAAATTTTCTCTCTCTCTCTGGAAGTGCCGTGCCTTCTTCAGTTCTGCTATCCGAGCAGGGGACGCTTGCTGGCGGCCGTTACCAGCGCTCGGACCAGGCCCAATTGATTTGCATGGAAAACAATTGCGTCCCCCATGCTCGTTCTGACTATATTTTGCGAAAGGGGGGTAAAGTGATGAGTACACTAAGTGGGGGGACCAACCCATGTACTCTAGAAAAAGTACATGGGTTGACAAAAGACCAGTTGGTAATGCACCCCTGGTACCCAAACCCCTGGTACCTTTAGGCACTTAGAAAAAATTTCGCCCAAATTTGGAGGTCGCTCCAGGGGAAGAGGCCGAATTTTCGCCTATTACGGCCGACCGCGGGAACCAGCCGAGGCGGACGCTTTTCGGCGCAAGAGCCGTTGGCACTTAGAAAATATTCGCTAAACTTCAAAGGACCTCCAGGGGAAGAGGCCGAATTGTCACTTTTTCTGGCCGACATCGGGAACCAGCCGAGTCGGACTCTTTACGGCGGAGCAGCCGTTGGCACTTAGAAAATATTCGCCAAACTCGGCCGGACTTCCAGGGGAAGAGGCCGAATTGTCACTTGTTCTGCCCGACATCGGGAACCAGCCGAGTCGGACACTTTAAGGCGGAGCAGCCGTTGGCACTTAGAAAATATTCGCCAAACTTGAACGGACCTCCAGGGGAAGAGGCCGAATTTTCACCTGTTCTGGCCGACATCGGGAACCAGCCGAGTCGGACGCTTTACGGCGGAGCAGCCGTTGGCACTTAGAAAATATTCGTTAAACTTGAAAGGACCTCCAGGGGAAGAGGCCGAATTGTCACTTGTTCTGGCCGACATCGGGAACCAGCCGAGTCGGACGCTTTAAGGCGGAGCAGCCGTTGGCACTCAGAAAATATTCGTTAAACTTGAAAAGACCTCCAGGGGAAGAGGCCGAATTGTCACTTCTTCTGGCCGACATCGGGAACCAGCCGAGTCGGGCCCTTTAAGGCTGAGCAGCCGTTGGCACTTAGGAAATATTTGCCTTAACTCGGCCGGACTTCCAGGGGAAGAGGCCGGATTTTCACTTGTTCTGGCCGACATCGGGAACCAGCCGAGTCGGACGCTTTAAGGCGGAGCAGCCGTTGGCACTTAGAAAATATTCCCCAAACTTGAACGGACCTCCAGGGGAAGAGGCCGAATTTTCACTTGTTCTGGCCGACATCGGGAACCAGCCGAGTCGGACGCTTTACGGCGGAGCAGCCGTTGGCACTTAGAAAATATTCGTTAAACTTCAACTGACCTCCAGGGGAAGAGGCCGAATTTTCACTTGTTCTGGCCGACATCGGGAACCAGCCGAGTCGGACGCTTTACGGCGGAGCAGCCGTTGGCACTTAGAAAATATTCGTTAAACTTCAACTGACCTCCAGGGGAAGAGGCCGAATTTTCACTTGTTCTGGCCGACATCGGGAACCAGCCGAGTCGGACGCTTTACGGCGGAGCAGCCGTTGGCACTTAGAAAATATTCGTTAAACTTGAACGGACCTCCAGGGGAAGAGGCCGAATTTTCACTTGTTCTGGCCGACATCGGGAACCAGCCGAGTCGGACGCTTTACGGCGGAGCAGCCGTTGGCACTTAGAAAATATTCGTTAAACTTCAACTGACCTCCAGGGGAAGAGGCCGAATTTTCACTTGTTCTGGCCGACATCGGGAACCAGCCGAGTCGGACCCTTTACGGCGGAACAGCCGTTGGCACTTAGGAAATATTTGCCTTAACTTGGCCGCACTTCCAGGGGAAGAGGCCGAATTTTCACTTGTTCTGGCCGACATCGGGAACCAGCCGAGTCGGACGCTTTACGGCGGAGCAGCCGTTGGCACTTAGAAAATATTCGTTAAACTTCAACTGACCTCCAGGGGAAGAGGCCGAATTTCCACTTATTCTGGCCGACATCGGGAACCAGCCGAGTCGGACGCTTTACGGCGGAGCAGCCGTTGGCACTTAGGAAATATTCGCCAAACTTGGCCGCACTTCCAGGGGAAGAGGCCGAATTTCCACTTGTTCTGGCCGACATCGGGAACCAGCCGAGACGGACGCTTTACGGCGGAGCAGCCGTTGGCACTTAGAAAATATTCGTTAATCTTGAACGGACCTCCAGGGGAAGAGGCCGAATATTCACTTGTTCTGGCCGACATCGGGAACCAGCCGAGTCGGACGCTTTTCGGCGCAAGAGCCGTTGGCACTTAGGAAATATTCGCCGAACTCGGCCGGACTTCCAGGGGAAGAGGCCGAATTTTCACTTGTTCTGGCCGAAATCGGGAACCAGCCGAGTCGGACTCTTTACGGCGGAGCAGCCGTTGGCACTTAGGAAATATTTGCCAAAATGTTCCGGACCTCCAGGGGAAGAGGCCGAATATTCACTTGTTCTGGCCGACATCGGGAACCAGCCGAGTCGGACACTTTACGGCGGAGCAGCCGTTGGCACTTAGGAAATATTCGTTAAACTTCAACTGACCTCCAGGGGAAGAGGCCGAATTTTCACTTGTTCTGGCCGACATCGGGAACCAGCCGAGTCGGTCTCTTTACGGCGGAGCAGCCGTTGGCACTTAGGAAATATTCGCCGAACTTGGCCGGACTTCCAGGGGAAGAGGCCGGATTTTCACTTGTTCTGGCCGACATCGGGAACCAGCCGAGTCGGACACTTTACGGCGGAGCAGCCGTTGGCACTTAGGAAATATTTGCCAAAATGTTCCGGACCTCCAGGGGAAGAGGCCGAATATTCACTTGTTCTGGCCGACATCGGGAACCAGCCGAGTCGGACACTTTAAGGCTGAGCAGCCGTTGGCACTTAGGAAATATTCGCCTTAACTCGGCCGGACTTCCAGGGGAAGAGGCCGGATTTTCACTTGTTCTGGCCGACATCGGGAACCAGCCGAGTCGGACCCTTTAAGGCTGAGCAGCCGTTGGCACTTAGGAAATATTTGCCTTAACTCGGCCGGACTTCCAGGGGAAGAGGCCGATTTTTCACTTGTTCTGGCCGACCGGGGGAACCAGCCGAGTCGGACACTTTACGGCGGAGCAGCCGTTGGCACTTAGGAAATATTCGCCAAAATGTTCCGGACCTCCAGGGGAAGAGGCCGAATTTTCACTTGTTCTGGCCGACCGGGGGAACCAGCCGAGGCGGACACTTTACGGCGGAGCAGCCGTTGGCACTTTGAAAATATTCGCCAAAATGTTCCGGACCTCCAGGGGAAGAGGCCGAATTTTCACTTGTTCTGGCCGACCGGGGGAACCAGCCGAGGCGGACACTTTACGGCGGAGCAGCCGTTGGCACTTTGAAAATATTCGCCAAAATGTTCCGGACCTCCAGGGGAAGAGGCCGAATTTTCGCTCGTTCGGGCCGACCGGGAGAACCAGCCGAGGCGGACACTTTACGGCGGTTGAGCCGTTGGCACTTAGAAATTATTCAGACTTCCATAAACACACATCGGCCTTTTGCCGTCACTGCCCGGGATGGGCACCGTGGTAGCTAGGACAGTTCGTGTGACAGCTTCCGCTGGCACTTAGACAATTTTTAAAATGAAAATAAACAGTTCTGCACATACGTGCCGACTATATTTTGCGAAAGGGGGGTAAAGTGATGAGTACACTAAGTGGGGGGACCAAGTACATAAAGCCTACCCCTGGTACCTCAGAGAGGCCGAATTGACACATTTTGTGTCCGACCGCGGGAACCAGCCGAGGCGGACGCTTTTCGGCGCAAGAGCCGTTGGCACTTAGAAAATATTCGTTAATCTTGAACGGACCTCCAGGGGAAGAGGCCGAATTTTCACTTGTTCTGGCCGACATCGGGAACCAGCCGAGTCGGACTCTTTACGGCGGAACAGCCGTTGGCACTTAGAAAATATTCGTTAAACTTCAACTGACCTCCAGGGGAAGAGGCCGAATTTCCACTTGTTCTGGTCGACATCGGGAACCAGCCGAGTCGGACGCTTTACGGCGGAGCAGCCGTTGGCACTTAGAAAATATTCGTTAAACTTCAACTGACCTCCAGGGGAAGAGGCCGAATTTTCACTTGTTCTGGCCGACATCGGGAACCAGCCGAGTCGGACGCTTTACGGCGGAGCAGCCGTTGGCACTTAGAAAATATTCGTTAAACTTCAACTGACCTCCAGGGGAAGAGGCCGAATTTTCACTTGTTCTGGCCGACATCGGGAACCAGCCGAGTCGGACGCTTTACGGCGGAGCAGCCGTTGGCACTTAGAAAATATTCGTTAAACTTCAACTGACCTCCAGGGGAAGAGGCCGGATTTTCACTTGTTCTGGCCGACATCGGGAACCAGCCGAGTCGGACCCTTTACGGCGGAGCAGCCGTTGGCACTTAGAAAATATTCGTTAAACTTGAACGGACCTCCAGGGGAAGAGGCCGAATTTTCACTTGTTCTGGCCGACATCGGGAACCAGCCGAGTCGGACGCTTTACGGCGGAGCAGCCGTTGGCACTTAGGAAATATTCGCCAAACTTGGCCGCACTTCCAGGGGAAGAGGCCGAATTTCCACTTGTTCTGGCCGACATCGGGAACCAGCCGAGACGGACGCTTTACGGCGGAGCAGCCGTTGGCACTTAGAAAATATTCGTTAATCTTGAACGGACCTCCAGGGGAAGAGGCCGAATATTCACTTGTTCTGGCCGACATCGGGAACCAGCCGAGTCGGACGCTTTTCGGCGCAAGAGCCGTTGGCACTTAGGAAATATTCGCCGAACTCGGCCGGACTTCCAGGGGAAGAGGCCGAATTTTCACTTGTTCTGGCCGAAATCGGGAACCAGCCGAGTCGGACTCTTTACGGCGGAGCAGCCGTTGGCACTTAGGAAATATTTGCCAAAATGTTCCGGACCTCCAGGGGAAGAGGCCGAATATTCACTTGTTCTGGCCGACATCGGGAACCAGCCGAGTCGGACACTTTACGGCGGAGCAGCCGTTGGCACTTAGGAAATATTCGTTAAACTTCAACTGACCTCCAGGGGAAGAGGCCGAATTTTCACTTGTTCTGGCCGACATCGGGAACCAGCCGAGTCGGTCTCTTTACGGCGGAGCAGCCGTTGGCCCTTAGGAAATATTCGCCAAAATGTTCCGGACCTCCAGGGGAAGAGGCCGAATTTTCGCTCGTTCGGGCCGACCGGGAGAACCAGCCGGGTCGGACACGTTACGGCGCAACAGCCGTTAGCACTTAGAAAATATTTGCCAAAATGTTCCGGACCTCCAGGGGAAGAGGCCGAATATTCACTTGTTCTGGCCGACATCGGGAACCAGCCGAGTCGGACACTTTAAGGCTGAGCAGCCGTTGGCACTTAGGAAATATTCGCCTTAACTCGGCCGGACTTCCAGGGGAAGAGGCCGGATTTTCACTTGTTCTGGCCGACATCGGGAACCAGCCGAGTCGGACTCTTTACGGCGGAACAGCCGTTGGCACTTAGGAAATATTTGCCTTAACTCGGCCGGACTTCCAGGGGAAGAGGCCGGATTTTCACTTGTTCTGGCCGACATCGGGAACCAGCCGAGTCGGACTCTTTACGGCGGAACAGCCGTTGGCACTTAGGAAATATTCGCCTTAACTCGGCCGGACTTCCAGGGGAAGAGGCCGGATTTTCACTTGTTCTGGCCGACATCGGGAACCAGCCGAGTCGGACACTTTAAGGCTGAGCAGCCGTTGGCACTTAGGAAATATTTGCCAAAATGTTCCGGACCTCCAGGGGAAGAGGCCGGATTTTCACTTGTTCTGGCCGACATCGGGAACCAGCCGAGTCGGACTCTTTACGGCGGAACAGCCGTTGGCACTTAGGAAATATTCGCCGAACTCGGCCGGACTTCCAGGGGAAGAGGCCGATTTTTCACTTGTTCTGGCCGACATCGGGAACCAGCCGAGTCGGACCCTTTACGGCGGAACAGCCGTTGGCACTTAGGAAATATTTGCCTTAACTCGGCCGGACTTCCAGGGGAAGAGGCCGGATTTTCACTTGTTCTGGCCGACCGGGGGAACCGGCCGAGTCGGACACTTTACGGCGGAGCAGCCGTTGGCACTTAGGAAATATTTGCCAAAATGTTCCGGACCTCCAGGGGAAGAGGCCGAATTTTCACTTGTTCTGGCCGACCGGGTGAACCGGCCGAGGCGGACACTTTACGGCGGAGCAGCCGTTGGCACTTAGGAAATATTCGCCAAAATGTTCCGGACCTCCAGGGGAAGAGGCCGAATTTTCACTTGTTCTGGCCGACCGGGGGAACCAGCCGAGGCGGACACTTTACGGCGGAGCACCCGTTGGCACTTAGAAAATATTCGCCAAAATGTTCCGGACCTCCAGGGAAAGAGGCCGAATTTTCGCTCGTTCGGGCCGACCGGGAGAACCGGCCGAGGCGGACACTTTACGGCGGTTGAGCCGTTGGCACTTAGAAATTATTCAGACTTCCATCAAACACACATCGGCCTTTTGCCGTCACTGCCCGGGATGGGCACCGTGGTAGCTCGGACAGTTCGTGTGACAGCTTCCGCTGGCACTTAGACAATTTTTAAAATGAAAATAAACAGTTCTGCACATACGTGCCGACTATATTTTGCGAAAGGGGGGTAAAGTGATGAGTACACTAAGTGGGGGGACCAAGTACATAAAGCCTACCCCTGGTACCTCAGAGAGGCCGAATTGACACATTTTGTGTCCGACCGCGGGAACCAGCCGAGGCGGACGCTTTTCGGCGCAAGAGCCGTTGGCACTTAGAAAATATTCGTTAATCTTGAACGGACCTCCAGGGGAAGAGGCCGAATTTTCACTTGTTCTGGCCGACATCGGGAACCAGCCGAGTCGGACGCTTTACGGCGGAGCAGCCGTTGGCACTTAGGAAATATTCGTTAATCTTGAACGGACCTCCAGGGGAAGAGGCCGAATTTTCACTTGTTCTGGCCGACATCGGGAACCAGCCGAGTCGGACGCTTTACGGCGGAGCAGCCGTTGGCACTTAGAAAATATTCGTTAAACTTCAACTGACCTCCAGGGGAAGAGGCCGAATTTCCACTTGTTCTGGCCGACATCGGGAACCAGCCGAGTCGGACGCTTTACGGCGGAAGAGCCGATGGCACTTAGAAAATATTCGTTAAACTTGACAGGACCTCCAGGGGAAGAGGCCGAATTTTCGCTCGTTCAGGCCGACCGGAGGAACCGGCCGAGTCGGACACCTTACGGCGGAAGAGCCGATGGCACTTAGAAAATATTCGCCAAAATGTTCCGGACCTCCAGGGGAAGAGGCCGAATTTTCACTTGTTCAGGCCGACCGGAGGAACCGGCCGAGTCGGACACCTTACGGCGGAAGAGCCGATGGCACTTAGAAAATATTCGTTAAACTTGACAGGACCTCCAGGGGAAGAGGCCGAATTTTCGCTCGTTCAGGCCGACCGGAGGAACCGGCCGAGTCGGACACCTTACGGCGGAAGAGCCGATGGCACTTAGAAAATATTCGCCAAAATGTTCCGGACCTCCAGGGGAAGAGGCCGAATTTTCACTTGTTCAGGCCGACCGGAGGAACCAGCCGGGTCGGACACGTAACGGCGGAAGAGCCGATGGCACTTAGAAAATATTCGTTAAACTTGACAGGACCTCCAGGGGAAGAGGCCGAATTTTCGCTCGTTCGGGCCGACCGGAGGAACCGGCCGGGTCGGACACGTTACGGCGGAACAGCCGTTGGCACTTAGAAAATATTCGTCAAAGTCGTCCGGACCTCCAGGGGAAGAGGCCGAATTTTCGCTCGTTCGGGCCGACCGGAGGAACCAGCCGGGTCGGACACTTTACGGCGCAACAGCCGTTCGCACTTAGAAAATATTCGCCAAAGTCGTCCGGACCTCCAGGGGAAGAGGCCGAATTTTCGCTTGTTCAAGCCGACCGGAGGAACCAGCCGGGTCGGGAACGTTACGGCGCAACAGCCGTTGGCACTTTGAAAATATTCGCCAAAATGTTCCGGACCTCCAGGGGAAGAGGCCGAATTTTCGCTCGTTCGGGCCGACCGGAGGAACCAGCCGGGTCGGACACGTTACGGCGCAACAGCCGTTCGCACTTAGAAAATATTCGCCAAAGTCGTCCGGACCTCCAGGGGAAGAGGCCGAATTTTCGCTCGTTCGGGCCGACCGGAGGAACCAGCCGGGTCGGACACGTTACGGCGCAACAGCCGTTGGCACTTTGAAAATATTCGCCAAAATGTTCCGGACCTCCAGGGGAAGAGGCCGAATTTTCGCTCGTTCGGGCCGACCGGAGGAACCGGCCGGGTCGGACACTTTACGGCGCAACAGCCGTTCGCACTTAGAAAATATTCGCCAAAATGTTCCGGACCTCCAGGGGAAGAGGCCGAATTTTCGCTCGTTCGGGCCGACCGGAGGAACCGGCCGGGTCGGACACGTTACGGCGGAACAGCCGTTGGCACTTAGAAAATATTCGTCAAAGTCGTCCGGACCTCCAGGGGAAGAGGCCGAATTTTCGCTCGTTCGGGCCGACCGGAGGAACCAGCCGGGTCGGACACTTTACGGCGCAACAGCCGTTCGCACTTAGAAAATATTCGCCAAAATGTTCCGGACCTCCAGGGGAAGAGGCCGAATTTTCGCTCGTTCGGGCCGACCGGAGGAACCGGCCGGGTCGGACACGTTACGGCGGAACAGCCGTTGGCACTTAGAAAATATTCGTCAAAGTCGTCCGGACCTCCAGGGGAAGAGGCCGAATTTTCGCTCGTTCGGGCCGACCGGAGGAACCAGCCGGGTCGGACACGTTACGGTGCAACAGCCGTTCGCACTTAGAAAATATTCGCCAAAGTCGTCCGGACCTCCAGGGGAAGAGGCCGAATTTTCGCTCGTTCGGGACGACCGGAGGAACCAGCCGGGTCGGACACGTTACGGCGCAACAGCCGTTCGCACTTAGAAAATATTCGCCAAAGTCGTCCGGACCTCCAGGGGGAAGAGGCCGAATTTTCGCTTGTTCGGGCCGACCGGAGGAACCAGCCGGGTCGGACACGTTACGGCGCAACAGCCGTTGGCACTTTGAAAATATTCGCCAAAATGTTCCGGACCTCCAGGGGAAGAGGCCGAATTTTCGCTCGTTCGGGCCGACCGGAGGAACCAGCCGGGTCGGACACGTTACGGCGCAACAGCCGTTGGCACTTAGAAAATATTCGTTAAACTTCACAGGACCTCCAGGGGAAGAGGCCGAATTTTCGCTCGTTCGGGCCGACCGGAGGAACCAGCCGGGTCGGACACGTTACGGCGCAACAGCCGTTGGCACTTTGAAAATATTCGCCAAAGTCGTCCGGACCTCCAGGGGAAGAGGCCGAATTTTCGCTCGTTCGGGCCGACCGGAGGAACCAGCCGGGTCGGACACTTTACGGCGGAGCAGCCGTTGGCACTTTGAAAATATTCGCCAAAATGTTCCGGACCTCCAGGGGAAGAGGCCGAATTTTCGCTCGTTCGGGCCGACCGGAGGAACCGGCCGGGTCGGACACTTTACGGCGCAACAGCCGTTCGCACTTAGAAAATATTCGCCAAAATGTTCCGGACCTCCAGGGGAAGAGGCCGAATTTTCGCTCGTTCGGGCCGACCGGAGGAACCAGCCGGGTCGGACACGTTACGGCGCAACAGCCGTTCGCACTTAGAAAATATTCGCCAAAGTCGTCCGGACCTCCAGGGGAAGAGGCCGAATTTTCGCTTGTTCAAGCCGACCGGAGGAACCAGCCGGGTCGGACACGTTACGGCGCAACAGCCGTTGGCACTTTGAAAATATTCGCCAAAATGTTCCGGACCTCCAGGGGAAGAGGCCGAATTTTCGCTCGTTCGGGCCGACCGGAGGAACCAGCCGGGTCGGACACGTTACGGCGCAACAGCCGTTCGCACTTAGAAAATATTCGCCAAAGTCGTCCGGACCTCCAGGGGAAGAGGCCGAATTTTCGCTCGTTCGGGCCGACCGGAGGAACCAGCCGGGTCGGACACGTTACGGCGCAACAGCCGTTGGCACTTTGAAAATATTCGCCAAAATGTTCCGGACCTCCAGGGGAAGAGGCCGAATTTTCGCTCGTTCGGGCCGACCGGAGGAACCGGCCGGGTCGGACACTTTACGGCGCAACAGCCGTTCGCACTTAGAAAATATTCGCCAAAATGTTCCGGACCTCCAGGGGAAGAGGCCGAATTTTCGCTCGTTCGGGCCGACCGGAGGAACCGGCCGGGTCGGACACGTTACGGCGGAACAGCCGTTGGCACTTAGAAAATATTCGTCAAAGTCGTCCGGACCTCCAGGGGAAGAGGCCGAATTTTCGCTCGTTCGGGCCGACCGGAGGAACCAGCCGGGTCGGACACTTTACGGCGCAACAGCCGTTCGCACTTAGAAAATATTCGCCAAAATGTTCCGGACCTCCAGGGGAAGAGGCCGAATTTTCGCTCGTTCGGGCCGACCGGAGGAACCGGCCGGGTCGGACACGTTACGGCGGAACAGCCGTTGGCACTTAGAAAATATTCGTCAAAGTCGTCCGGACCTCCAGGGGAAGAGGCCGAATTTTCGCTCGTTCGGGCCGACCGGAGGAACCAGCCGGGTCGGACACGTTACGGTGCAACAGCCGTTCGCACTTAGAAAATATTCGCCAAAGTCGTCCGGACCTCCAGGGGAAGAGGCCGAATTTTCGCTCGTTCGGGACGACCGGAGGAACCAGCCGGGTCGGACACGTTACGGCGCAACAGCCGTTCGCACTTAGAAAATATTCGCCAAAGTCGTCCGGACCTCCAGGGGGAAGAGGCCGAATTTTCGCTTGTTCGGGCCGACCGGAGGAACCAGCCGGGTCGGACACGTTACGGCGCAACAGCCGTTGGCACTTAGGAAATATTCGCCAAAATGTTCCGGACCTCCAGGGGAAGAGGCCGAATTTTCGCTCGTTCGGGCCGACCGGAGGAACCAGCCGGGTCGGACACTTTACGGCGCAACAGCCGTTCGCACTTAGAAAATATTCGCCAAAGTCGTCCGGACCTCCAGGGGAAGAGGCCGAATTTTCGCTCGTTCGGGCCGACCGGAGGAACCAGCCGGGTCGGACACTTTACGGCGGAACAGCCGTTGGCACTTTGAAAATATTCGCCAAAATGTTCCGGACCTCCAGGGGAAGAGGCCGAATTTTCGCTCGTTCGGGCCGACCGGAGGAACCAGCCGGGTCGGACACCTTACGGCGCAACAGCCGTTGGCACTTTGAAAATATTCGTCAAAATGTTCCTGACCTCCAGGGGAAGAGGCCGAATTTTCGCTCGTTCGGGCCGACCGGAGGAACCAGCCGGGTCGGACACGTTACGGCGCAACAGCCGTTCGCACTTAGAAAATATTCGCCAAAGTCGTCCGGACCTCCAGGGGAAGAGGCCGAATTTTCGCTCGTTCGGGCCGACCGGAGGAACCAGCCGGGTCGGACACGTTACGGCGGAACAGCCGTTGGCACTTAGAAAATATTCGTTAAACTTCACAGGACCTCCAGGGGAAGAGGCCGAATTTTCGCTCGTTCGGGCCGACCGGAGGAACCAGCCGGGTCGGACACTTTACGGCGGAACAGCCGTTGGCACTTTGAAAATATTCGCCAAAATGTTCCGGACCTCCAGGGGAAGAGGCCGAATTTTCGCTCGTTCGGGCCGACATGGAGAACCAGCCGAGGCGGACACTTTACGGCGGTTGAGCCGTTGGCACTTAGAAATTATTCAGACTTCCATCAAACACACATCGGCCTTTTGCCGTCACTGCCCGGGATGGGCACCGTGGTAGCTCGGACAGTTCGTGTGACAGCTTCCGCTGGCACTTAGAAAATTTTTAAAATGAAAATAAACAGTTCTGCACATACGTGCCGACTATATTTTGCGAAAGGGGGGTAAAGTGATGAGTACACTAACTGGGGGGACCAAGTACATAAAGCCTACCCCTGGTACCTCAGAGAGGCCGAATTTTCGAATTCTGAGGCCGAGCTGGGGAACCAGACGAGGCGGACACTTTTCCGAGCGAGAGCCGATGGCACTTAGAAAATTTTCGGCTAAGTCGGCAGGACTTCCAGAGCGAGAGGCCGAATATTCGTCATCTGTGGCCGACCGGGGAACCAGCGGAGGCGGATAGGCGGTCACGGAGGTCCCGCCGGCTGGTCCGCGGGCCATTTTGGGTCCCGTAATTTAGCGGTCGCGGTCCGGAATCCACGCCGACCGGGGAACCAGCGGAGGCGGATAGGCGGTCACGGAGGTCCCGCCGGCTGGTCCGCGGGCCAATTTGGGTCCCGTAATTTAGCGGTCGCGGTCCGGAATCCACGCCGACCGGGGAACCAGCGGAGGCGGATAGGCGGTCACGGAGGTCCCGCCGGCTGGTCCGCGGGCCATTTTGGGTCCCGTAATTTAGCGGTCGCGGTCCGGAATCCACGCCGACCGGGGAACCAGCGGAGGCGGATAGGCGGTCACGGAGGTCCCGCCGGCTGGTCCGCGGGCCAATTTGGGTCCCGTAATTTAGCGGTCGCGGCCCGGAATTCGCGCCGGCCGGGGAACCAGCGCGGGCGGATAGGCGGTCACGGAGGTCCCGCCGGCTGGTCCGCGGGGGGAACTGCGCCCTCTGGCGGACACGCCATTGTAAATGAATGGGGTTTGGCACTTAGTGCATTTTTCGCCGAAGCCGACGAGCGCTCCGGGCGAGGAGGCCGGATTCTCGCCATCCGTGGCCGGCCGGGGAACCGGCCAAGGCGGATAGGCGGTCACGGGGGTCCCGCCGGCTGGTCCGCGGGCCAATTGGGGTCCCGTAAGTTAGCGGTCGCGGCCCGGAATCCGCGCCGGCCAGCAGCCACCGGGAGGCGGGTAGGCTGTCACGGAGGTCCCGCCAGCTGGTCCGCGGGCCAATTAGGGTCCCGTAAGTGAGCGGTCGCGGCCCGGAATCCACGCCGGCCAGCAGCCACCGCCAGGCGGGTAGGCTGTCACGGAGGTCCCGCCAGCTGGTCCGCGGGCCATTTAGGGTCCCGTAAGTTAGCGGTCGCGGCCCGGAATGCACGCCGGCCAGCAGCCACCGGCAGGCGGATAGGCGGTCACGGAGGTCCCGCCGGCCGGTCCGCTGGCCAATTACCTCCAGCCGAGCGGATATGAACTTTATTAGCACCTTCTACGAGATGGCGGAGCCTTATTCGACAACCAGCACCTCGGCTTAGCATTTTCCACGGCCCGCTGATCTTCCAGAAGACGTCCAGCCGGTTTCCTCCTCACATTTTAAGCCGGCCGAGGCTTCCGGCACCCCGGCTAAGCTTTCTCCACGGCCCGCTGAGCTTCCGAGGGACCTCCAGCCGGTTCTCCCGGTGCCTCGCGCCTCGCTTTGTGAGCCGGCCGAGGCTTCCAGCACCCCGGCTAAGCTTTCTCCACGGCCCGCTGAGCTTCCAGGGGACCTGCAGCCGGTTCTCCCGGTGCCTCGCGCCTCGCTTTGTGAGCCGGCCGAGGCTTCCAGCACCCCGGCTAAGCTTTCTCCACGGCCCGCTGAGCTTCCGAGGGACCTCCAGCCGGTTCTCCCGGTGCCTCCCGCCTCGCTTTGTGAGCCGGCCGAGGCTTCCAGCACCTCGGCCGAGCGTTTCCCACGGCCCGCTGAGCTTCCAGGGGACCTCCAGCCGGTTCTCCCGGTGCCTCGCGCCTCGCTTTGCGAGCCGGCCGAGGCTTCCAGCACCTCGGCTGAGCGTTTTCGGCGGCCCGTTGCTCTCCCGGAGGTCGCAACGGGGAGTTACCTCCCTCTCGCGGACACGGCGAGTAAATACACCGCCTCTCGCACTTGGCGCACACTCACTCGCATTGCTACGCCTCCCGTGGCACTTTAAGCGGCCGAACGGCGGGAGTAACTGCGACTCTCCTAAGGTAGGCTCACTTGACTATTTATTTATGTATTTATTTATTTTTGACGGTTCGCGGAGGCGATGACGCTCCGCGCGGGTAAACGGCGGGAGTAACTGTGACTCTCTTAAGGTAGGCTCACTTGACATTTATTTATTCATGTATTTATTTATTTTTGACGGTTCGCGGAGGCGATGACGCTCCGCGCGGGTAAACGGCGGGAGTAACTGTGACTCTCTTAAGGTAGGCTCACTTGACATTTATTTTGGCGGTTCGCGGAGGCGACCGGCACCGCCGGGAGGCCGTGCGCGCGCGCGCAGAGCGGCCGAATAACGCTCCG
>NW_026061260.1:0-17500 GCF_024217435.2 Syngnathus scovelli
AGTTTAACTTAGTCTCTGGAGAATGTTAGCGGGCGCGCGTAAGATAACGTATGTCCGCCTCTCGGTCACTCTGGCCGGGCGTGGGTGTGCGTCCGCTCCCGTCTTGTGAGCCTCCAAGTGGAACTTAGTGATCGGAGGATGACACCGGGCGTGCGTAAGAGGCGCGTCCGGGGATGAGGCAGCATCCTCGGGCGTCAGCCGGGAGTAGGCAGCCTCCCCCAAGTGGAACTTAGCCTCCACTAAGTGGAACTCAGTCTCCGGAGGATGACAGCGGGCGTGCGTAACAGGCGCGTCCGGGGATGAGGCAGCATCCTCGGACACCGGCCGGGAGCGCGCGGGCGCTGTGGAAGTAAGTACATCCGCTCCTGGTACCTAAAAATTCCTCCAGCGGCGGGCCCCGGGCCTAAACTTTCTCCGGGCCGCGCAACACGCACTTTCCGCCGGACACCGACGGAGGCAACGTCCCCCTCCTGCGGTGACAAAAAAAATCCACCCCTGGTACCTAAAAATTTCTCCAGCGGCGGGCCCCTGGCCTAAACTTTCTCCGGCCGCGCAACACGCACTTTCCGCCGGACACCGACGGAGGCAACGTCCCCCCTCCTGCGGTGACAAAAAAAATCCACCCCTGGTACCTAAAAATTTCTCCAGCGGCGGGCCCCTGGCCTAAACTTTCTCCGGCCCGCGCAACACGCACTTTCCGTCGGACACGGACGGAGGCAACGTCCCCCTCCTGCGGTGACAAAAAAAATCCACCCCTGGTACCTAAAAAATTCTCCAGCGGCGGGCCCCTGGCCTAAATTTTCTCCGGCCCGCGCAACACGCACTTTGCGCCGGACGCCGGTCCCAAACCACCACCGCCGACCGCCACAAGGCGACAGCCACCATCCCCAAGCGCCACCCCCGACCGCCACAAGGCGACCGCCACCAGCCGACCGCCACAAGGCGACAGCCACCATCCCCAAGCGCCATCCCCGACCGCCACCCCCCGACCGCCACAAGGCGACCGCCACCAGCCGACCGCCACAAGGCGACAGCCACCATCCCCAAGCGCCACCCCCGACCGCCACAAGGCGACCGCCACCAGCCGACCGCCACAAGGCGACAGCCACCATCCCCAAGCGCCATCCCCGACCGCCACCCCCCGACCGCCACAAGGCGACCGCCACCAGCCGACCGCCACAAGGCGACAGCCACCATCCCCAAGCGCCACCCCCGACCGCCACCAGCCGACCGCCACCAGCCGACCGCCACCATCCCCAAGCGCCATCCCCGACCGCCACCCCCCGACCGCCACAAGGCGACCGCCACAAGGCGACAGCCACCATCGCCAAGCGCCACCCCCGACCGCCACCAGCCGACCGCCACCAGCCGACCGCCACCAGCCGACCGCCACCATCCCCAAGCGCCATCCCCGACCGCCACCCCCCGACCGCCACAAGGCGACCGCCACCAGCCGACCGCCACCAGCCGACCGCCACAAGGTGACAGCCACCATCCCCAAGCGCCATCCCCGACCGCCACCCCCCGACCGCCACAAGGCGACCGCCACCAGCCGACCGCCACAAGGCGACAGCCACCATCCCCAAGCGCCACCCCCGACCGCCACCAGCCGACCGCCACCAGCCGACCGCCACAAGGCGACAGCCACCATCCCCAAGCGCCACCCCCGACCGCCACCAGCCGACCGCCACCAGCCGACCGCCACCATCCCCAAGCGCCATCCCCGACCGCCACCCCCCGACCGCCACAAGGCGACCGCCACAAGGCGACAGCCACCATCCCCAAGCGCCACCCCCGACCGCCACAAGGCGACCGCCACCAGCCGACCGCCACCAGCCGACCGCCACCATCCCCAAGCGCCATCCCCAAGCGCCACCCCCCGACCGCCACCAGCCGACCGCCACCGGCCGTTCGCGGTGTGCGCCGCCGTTCCCCAAGCACCCTCCGGGACGAAGCCGGAGCCAGAGAATAGCAGCGGCCGTGCGTAAAAGCTGCGGCCGGGCCTCGCGGAAGGTCCCCCGGGCAGCGAGCTGCCGAGCCCCGGCCTCCAGCTTCCACCAGGTAATAGGACCGGGCGCGCGCAAAAGCTGAAAGCTGGGGCCGGGCCTGGCGGAAGGTCCTCGGGCATCCAGCGAGATCACACGGCCCCCACCGGAGGCGGCTAGCGCCTCCGTAGAGTAGTGCCGGCCCGTGGAAGCGGCCGCCCGTCAGCCTGCGTTGCCGCTGGTCGAAAAATGCACTAAGTGCCAAACCCCATTCATTTACAACGGCGTGTCCGCCAGAGGGCGCACTTCCCCCGGCGGACCAGCCGGCGGGGCTCGTTAGAGAGTGTATCCGCCTGGCGGTGCCTCCTGGCCGGCCTGGATTCCGGACCGCGACCGCTCACTCGCGGGACCCTAATCGGCCCCGCGGACCAGCCGGCGGGTCCTCCGTGAAAGCCTATCCGCCTGGCGGTGCCTCCTGGCCGGCCTGGATTCCGGACCGCGACCGCTCACTCGCGGGACCCTAATCGGCCCGCGGACCAGCCGGCGGGTCCTCCGTGAAAGCCTATCCGCCTGGCGGTGCCTCCTGGCCGGCCTGGATTCCGGACCGCCACCGCTCACTCGCGGGACCCTAATCGGCCCGCGACCAGCCGGCGGGACCTCCGTGAAAGCCTATCCGCCTGGCGGTGCCTCCTGGCCGGCCTGGATTCCGGACCGCCACCGCTCACTCGCGGGACCCTAATCGGCCCGCGGACCAGCCGGCGGGACCTCCGTGAAAGCCTATCCGCCTGGCGGTGCCTCCTGGCCGGCCTGGATTCCGGACCGCCACCGCTCACTCGCGGGACCCTAATCGGCCCGCGGACCAGCCGGCGGGACCTCCGTGAAAGCCTATCCGCCTTGGCCGGTTCCCCGGCCGGCCACGGGTGGCGAGAATCCGGCCTCCTCGCCCGGAGCGCGCTTCGACTTGGGCGAAAAATGCACTAAGTGCCAAACCCCATTCATTTACAACGGCGTGTCCGCCAGAGGGCGCACTTCCTCCGGCCGGCGGGGCTCGTTGGAGAGCGCGTCCGCCTTCGCCGGTTCCCCCGGTCGGCCGCGAACGGCGAAAAGCCGGCCTCTTCCCCCGGAGCCCGGTGGGCGAATTTTTTTTTTTTTTTTTTTTTTTTTTTTTTTTTTCAAAGTGCCAACGGCTCTCGCGCCGCGATGCGTCCGCCTTCGCCGGTTCCCAAGTCGGCCACGAACGGCCAAAAATCGGCCTCTTCCCCGGAGCCCGGTCGGCGAATTTTATTTTATTTTTTTCCAAAGTGCCAACGGCTCTCGCGCCGCGATGCGTCCGCCTTCGCCGGTTCCCCGGTCGGCCACGAACGGCGAAAAATCGGCCCCTTCCCCCGGAGCCCGCATGATTATACGCGATGTTAATATTTATTTAATTATTAAATAAATACATACATATGTTTATTAATAATATACGCGGTGTTGATATGTATTTAATTATTACGTATATTGTGAATAAACTAACGGTGATTTTACACGATTTGACTACATGCGTGACCGTGATATAGTGCCGAGGGCTCCCGCGCCGTCACGCGTCCGCCTCGGCACGTGGGGTACCACGGGTCGCCCGCGGCAGCGAGCGTTCGGCTCGCGGGGGCCCGCGGGGTGTTATTAGGGAGTGCGGCAGCCGTGCCGAGGCTCCGGCCGGCCGCCGGAAGTCCCGCGGGGGAGCGTCGGAGCTCCGCGAGGCCGGCCGGGGAGCCTCTTAGTCATCGCCCGCGCTCGCGGTGGTCCCGGTCGCTTAAAGTGCCGCGGGAGGCGTAGCGATGCGAGTGAGTGTGCGCCAAGTGCGAGAGGCGGTGCATTTACGCGCCGTGTCCGCGAGAGGGAGGCAATTCCCCGTTGCGACCTCCGGGAGATCAGCGGGCCGCCGAAAAGGCTCAGCCGGGGTGCCTGGAGCCTCCTCGGGCGTCGAGTTAGGAGGGGGGCGCGCGGAGAACCGGCTGGATGTCCCCTGGAAGCTCAGCGGGCCGTGGGAAAGGCTTGGCCGGGGTGCCTGGAGCCTCGGCCGGCTTAAAAAGGTGGGAGGGGGGCGCGCGGAGAACCGGCTGGAGGTCCCCTGGAAGCTCAGCGGGCCGTGGGAAAGGCTTGGCCGGGGTGCCTGGAGCCTCGGCCGGCTTAAAAAGTTGGGAGGGGGGCGCGCGGAGAACCGGCTGGAGGTCCCCTGGAAGCTCAGCGGCCGTTCAAAACGCTTAGCCGAGGTGCCTGAGCCTCGGCCGGCTTAAAAGTGAGGAGGAAAGCGCGCGGAGAACCGGCCGGAGGTCCCCTGGAAGCTCAGCGGGCCGTGGGAAAAAGCTTAGCCGGGGTGCCGGAAGCCTCGGCCGGCTTAAAACGTGAGGAGGAAAGCACCGGGAGAACCGGCTGGAGGTCTTCTGGAAGCTCAGCGGGCCGTGGAGAAAGCTTAGCCGGGGTGCCGGAAGCCTCGGCCGGCTTAAAATGTGAGGAGGAAACCGGCTGGACGTCTTCTGGAAGATCAGCGGGCCGTGGAAAATGCTAAGCCGAGGTGCTGGTTGTCGAATAAGGCTCCGCCATCTCGTAGAAGGTGCTAATAAAGTTCATATCCGCTCGGCTGGAGGTAATTGGCCAGCGGACCGGCCGGCGGGACCTCCGTGACCGCCTATCCGCCTGGCGGTGCCTCCTGGCCGGCGTGCATTCCGGGCCGCGACCGCTCACTTACGGGACCCTGATTGGCCCGCGGACCGGCCGGCGGGACCTCCGTGACCGCCTATCCGCCTGGCGGTGCCTGCTGGCCGGCGTGCATTCCGGGCCGCGACCGCTCACTTACGGGACCCTGATTGGCCCGCGGACCGGCCGGCGGGACCTCCGTGACAGCCTACCCGCCTGGCGGTGGCTGCTGGCCGGCGCGGATTCCGGGCCGCGACCGCTAACTTACGGGACCCTAATTGGCCCGCGGACCAGCTGGCGGGACCTCCGTGACAGCCTACCCGCCTGGCGGTGCCTCCTGGCCGGCGTGGATTCCGGGCCGCGACCGCTAACTTACGGGACCCTAAACGGCCCGCGGACCAGCTGGCGGGACCTCCGTGACCGCCCATCCGCCTGCCGGTGCCTCCTGGCCGGCGTGGATTCCGGGCCGCGACCGCTAACTTACGGGACCATAAATGGCCCGCGGACCAGCTGGCGGGACCTCCGTGACCGCCTATCCGCCTGGCGGTGCCTCCTGGCCGGCCTGGATTCCGGGCCGCGACCGCTCACCTACGGGACCCTAAATGGCCCGCGGACCAGCCGGCGGGACCTCCGTGACAGCCTATCCGCCTCCCGGTGGCTGCTGGCCGGCGCGGATTCCGGGCCGCGACCGCTAACTTACGGGACCCCAATTGGCCCGCGGACCAGCCGGCGGGACCCCCGTGACCGCCTATCCGCCTTGGCCGGTTCCCCGGCCGGCCACGGATGGCGAGAATCCGGCCTCCTCGCCCGGAGCGCTCGTCGGCTTCGGCGAAAAATGCACTAAGTGCCAAACCCCATTCATTTACAATAGCGTGTCCGCCAGAGGGCGCAGTTCCCCCCGCGGACCGGCCGGCGGGACCTCCGTGACCGCCTATCCGCCTGGCGGTGGCTGCGGGCCGGCGCGAATTCCGGGCCGCGACCGCTAACTTACGGGACCCCGATTGGCCCGCGGACCAGCCGGCGGGACCTCCGTGACCGCCTATCCGCCTGCGCTGGTTCCCCGGCCGGCGCGAATTCCGGGCCGCGACCGCTAACTTACGGGACCCCGATTGGCCCGCGGACCAGCCGGCGGACCTCCGTGACCGCCTATCCGCCTGCGCTGGTTCCCCGGCCGGCGCGAATTCCGGGCCGCGACCGCTAACTTACGGGACCCCGATTGGCCCGCGGACCAGCCGGCGGGACCTCCGTGACCGCCTATCCGCCTGCGCTGGTTCCCCGGCCGGCGCGAATTCCGGGCCGCGACCGCTAACTTACGGGACCCCGATTGGCCCGCGGACCAGCCGGCGGGACCTCCGTGACCGCCTATCCGCCTGCGCTGGTTCCCCGGCCGGCGCGAATTCCGGGCCGCGACCGCTAACTTACGGGACCCCGATTGGCCCGCGGACCAGCCGGCGGGACCTCCGTGACCGCCTATCCGCCTGCGCTGGTTCCCCGGCCGGCGCGAATTCCGGGCCGCGACCGCTAATTTACGGGACCCCAATTGGCCCGCGGACCAGCCGGCGGGACCTCCGTGACCGCCTATCCGCCTTCGCTGGTTCCCCGGTCGGCGTGTATTCCGGGCCGCGGCCGCTCACTTACGGGACCAAAATTGGCCCGCGGACCAGCCGGCGGGACCTCCGTGACCGCCTATCCGCCTGCGCTGGTTCCCCGGCCGGCGTGGATTCCGGACCGCGACCGCTAAATTACGGGACCCAAATTGGCCCGCGGACCAGCCGGCGGGACATCCGTGACCGCCTATCCGCCTTCGCTGGTTCCCCGGTCGGCCACAGATGACGAATATTCGGCCTCTCGCTCTGGAAGTCCTGCCGACTTAGCCGAAAATTTTCTAAGTGCCATCGGCTCTCGCTCGGAAAAGTGTCCGCCTCGTCTGGTTCCCCAGCTCGGCCTCAGAATTCGAAAATTCGGCCTCTCTGAGGTACCAGGGGTGGGCTTTATGTACTTGGTCCCCCCAGTTAGTGTACTCATCACTTTACCCCCCTTTCGCAAAATATAGTCGGCACGTATGTGCAGAACTGTTTATTTTCATTTTAAAAATTTCTAAGTGCCAGCGGAAGCTGTCACACGAACTGTCCGAGCTACCACGGTGCCCATCCCGGGCAGTGACGGCAAAAGGCCGATGTGTGTTTGATGGAAGTCTGAATAATTTCTAAGTGCCAACGGCTCAACCGCCGTAAAGTGTCCGCCTCGGCTGGTTCTCCCGGTCGGCCCGAACGAGCGAAAATTCGGCCTCTTCCCCTGGAGGTCCGGAACATTTTGGCGAATATTTTCAAAGTGCCAACGGCTGTTGCGCCGTAAAGTGTCCGCCTCGGCTGGTTCTCCCGGTCGGCCCGAACGAGCGAAAATTCGGCCTCTTCCCCTGGAGGTCCGGAACATTTTGGCGAATATTTTCAAAGTGCCAACGGCTGTTGCGCCGTAAAGTGTCCGACCCGGCCGGTTCCTCCGGTCGGCCCGAACGAGCGAAAATTCGGCCTCTTCCCCTGGAGGTCCGGAACATTTTGGCGAATATTTTCAAAGTGCCAACGGCTGTTGCGCCGTAAAGTGTCCGACCCGGCCGGTTCCTCCGGTCGGCCCGAACGAGCGAAAATTCGGCCTCTTCCCCTGGAGGTCCGGAACATTTTGGCGAATATTTTCAAAGTGCCAACGGCTGTTGCGCCGTAACGTGTCCGACCCGGCGGTTCCTCCGGTCGGCCCGAACGAGCGAAAATTCGGCCTCTTCCCCTGGAGGTCCGGAACATTTTGGCGAATATTTTCAAAGTGCCAACGGCTGTTGCGCCGTAACGTGTCCGACCCGGCTGGTTCCTCCGGTCGGCTTGAACGAGCGAAAATTCGGCCTCTTCCCCTGGAGGTCCGGAACATTTTGGCGAATATTTTCAAAGTGCCAACGGCTGTTGCGCCGTAACGTGTCCGACCCGGCTGGTTCCTCCGGTCGGCTTGAACGAGCGAAAATTCGGCCTCTTCCCCTGGAGGTCCGGAACATTTTGGCGAATATTTTCAAAGTGCCAACGGCTGTTGCGCCGTAACGTGTCCGACCCGGCCGGTTCCTCCGGTCGGCCCGAACGAGCGAAAATTCGGCCTCTTCCCCTGGAGGTCCGGAACATTTTGGCGAATATTTTCAAAGTGCCAACGGCTGTTGCGCCGTAACGTGTCCGACCCGGCTGGTTCCTCGGTCGGCTTGAACGAGCGAAAATTCGGCCTCTTCCCCTGGAGGTCCGGAACATTTTGGCGAATATTTTCAAAGTGCCAACGGCTGTTGCGCCGTAACGTGTCCGACCCGGCTGGTTCCTCCGGTCGGCTTGAACGAGCGAAAATTCGGCCTCTTCCCCTGGAGGTCCGGAACATTTTGGCGAATATTTTCAAAGTGCCAACGGCTGTTGCGCCGTAACGTGTCCGACCCGGCCGGTTCCTCCGGTCGGCCCGAACGAGCGAAAATTCGGCCTCTTCCCCTGGAGGTCCGGAACATTTTGGCGAATATTTTCAAAGTGCCAACGGCTGTTGCGCCGTAACGTGTCCGACCCGGCTGGTTCCTCCGGTCGGCCCCGAACGAGCGAAAATTCGGCCTCTTCCCCCTGGAGGTCCGGACGACTTTGGCGAATATTTTCTAAGTGCGAACGGCTGTTGCGCCGTAACGTGTCCGACCCGGCCGGTTCCTCCGGTCGGCCCGAACGAGCGAAAATTCGGCCTCTTCCCCTGGAGGTCCTGTGAAGTTTAACGAATATTTTCTAAGTGCGAACGGCTGTTGCGCCGTAACGTGTCCGACCCGGCCGGTTCCTCCGGTCGGCCCGAACGAGCGAAAATTCGGCCTCTTCCCCTGGAGGTCCGGACGACTTTGACGAATATTTTCTAAGTGCCAACGGCTGTTCCGCCGTAACGTGTCCGACCCGGCCGGTTCCTCCGGTCGGCCTGAACAAGTGAAAATTCGGCCTCTTCCCCTGGAGGTCCGGAACATTTTGGCGAATATTTTCTAAGTGCCATCGGCTCTTCCGCCGTAAGGTGTCCGACCCGGCCGGTTCCTCGGTCGGCCTGAACGAGCGAAAATTCGGCCTCTTCCCCTGGAGGTCCTGTCAAGTTTAACGAATATTTTCTAAGTGCCATCGGCTCTTCCGCCGTAATGTGTCCGACTCGGCCGGTTCTCCGGTCGGCCTGAACGAGCGAAAATTCGGCCTCTTCCCCTGGAGGTCCTGTCAAGTTTAACGAATATTTTCTAAGTGCCATCGGCTCTTCCGCCGTAAGGTGTCCGACTCGGCCGGTTCCTCCGGTCGGCCTGAACGAGCGAAATTCGGCCTCTTCCCCTGGAGGTCCTGTCAAGTTTAACGAATATTTTCTAAGTGCCATCGGCTCTTCCGCCGTAAGGTGTCCGACTCGGCCGGTTCCTCCGGTCGGCCTGAACGAGCGAAAATTCGGCCTCTTCCCCTGGAGGTCCTGTCAAGTTTAACGAATATTTTCTAAGTGCCATCGGCTCTTCCGCCGTAAGGTGTCCGACTCGGCCGGTTCCTCCGGTCGGCCTGAACAAGTGAAAATTCGGCCTCTTCCCCTGGAGGTCCGGAACATTTTGGCGAATATTTTCTAAGTGCCATCGGCTCTTCCGCCGTAAGGTGTCCGACTCGGCCGGTTCCTCCGGTCGGCCTGAACGAGCGAAAATTCGGCCTCTTCCCCTGGAGGTCCTGTCAAGTTTAACGAATATTTTCTAAGTGCCATCGGCTCTTCCGCCGTAAAGCGTCCGACTCGGCTGGTTCCCGATGTCGGCCAGAACAAGTGGAAATTCGGCCTCTTCCCCTGGAGGTCAGTTGAAGTTTAACGAATATTTTCTAAGTGCCAACGGCTGCTCCGCCGTAAAGCGTCCGACTCGGCTGGTTCCCGATGTCGGCCAGAACAAGTGAAAATTCGGCCTCTTCCCCTGGAGGTCCGTTCAAGATTAACGAATATTTCCTAAGTGCCAACGGCTGCTCCGCCGTAAAGCGTCCGACTCGGCTGGTTCCCGATGTCGGCCAGAACAAGTGAAAATTCGGCCTCTTCCCCTGGAGGTCCGTTCAAGATTAACGAATATTTTCTAAGTGCCAACGGCTCTTGCGCCGAAAAGCGTCCGCCTCGGCTGGTTCCCGCGGTCGGACACAAAATGTGTCAATTCGGCCTCTCTGAGGTACCAGGGGTAGGCTTTATGTACTTGGTCCCCCCAGTTAGTGTACTCATCACTTTACCCCCCTTTCGCAAAATATAGTCGGCACGTATGTGCAGAACTGTTTATTTTCATTTTAAAAATTGTCTAAGTGCCAGCGGAAGCTGTCACACGAACTGTCCGAGCTACCACGGTGCCCATCCCGGGCAGTGACGGCAAAAGGCCGATGTGTGTTTGATGGAAGTCTGAATAATTTCTAAGTGCCAACGGCTCAACCGCCGTAAAGTGTCCGCCTCGGCCGGTTCTCCCGGTCGGCCCGAACGAGCGAAAATTCGGCCTCTTTCCCTGGAGGTCCGGAACATTTTGGCGAATATTTTCTAAGTGCCAACGGGTGCTCCGCCGTAAAGTGTCCGCCTCGGCTGGTTCCCCCGGTCGGCCAGAACAAGTGAAAATTCGGCCTCTTCCCCTGGAGGTCCGGAACATTTTGGCGAATATTTCCTAAGTGCCAACGGCTCAACCGCCGTAAAGTGTCCGCCTCGGCCGGTTCTCCCGGTCGGCCCGAACGAGCGAAAATTCGGCCTCTTTCCCTGGAGGTCCGGAACATTTTGGCGAATATTTTCTAAGTGCCAACGGGTGCTCCGCCGTAAAGTGTCCGCCTCGGCCGGTTCCCCCGGTCGGCCAGAACAAGTGAAAATTCGGCCTCTTCCCCTGGAGGTCCGGAACATTTTGGCGAATATTTCCTAAGTGCCAACGGCTGCTCCGCCGTAAAGTGTCCGCCTCGGCCGGTTCACCCGGTCGGCCAGAACAAGTGAAAAATCGGCCTCTTCCCCTGGAAGTCCGGCCGAGTTAAGGTAAATATTTCCTAAGTGCCAACGGCTGCTCAGCCTTAAAGTGTCCGACTCGGCTGGTTCCCGATGTCGGCCAGAACAAGTGAAAATCCGGCCTCTTCCCCTGGAAGTCCGGCCGAGTTAAGGCAAATATTTCCTAAGTGCCAACGGCTGCTCCGCCGTAAAGTGTCCGACTCGGCTGGTTCCCGATGTCGGCCAGAACAAGTGAAAATCCGGCCTCTTCCCCTGGAAGTCCGGCCAAGTTCGGCGAATATTTCCTAAGTGCTAACGGCTGCTCCGCCGTAAAGAGACCGACTCGGCTGGTTCCCGATGTCGGCCAGAACAAGTGAAAATTCGGCCTCTTCCCCTGGAGGTCAGTTGAAGTTTAACGAATATTTCCTAAGTGCCAACGGCTGCTCCGCCGTAAAGTGTCCGACTCGGCTGGTTCCCGATGTCGGCCAGAACGAGTGAATATTCGGCCTCTTCCCCTGGAGGTCCGGAACATTTTGGCGAATATTTCCTAAGTGCCAACGGCTGTTCCGCCGTAAAGAGTCCGACTCGGCTGGTTCCCGATGTCGGCCAGAACAAGTGAAAAATCGGCCTCTTCCCCTGGAAGTCCGGCCGAGTTAAGGCAAATATTTCCTAAGTGCCAACGGCTGTTCCGCCGTAAAGGGTCCGACTCGGCTGGTTCCCGATGTCGGCCAGAACAAGTGAAAAATCGGCCTCTTCCCCTGGAAGTCCGGCCGAGTTAAGGCAAATATTTCCTAAGTGCCAACGGCTGCTCCGCCGTAAAGCGTCCGACTCGGCTGGTTCCCGATGTCGGCCAGAATAAGTGGAAATTCGGCCTCTTCCCCTGGAGGTCCGTTCAAGATTAACGAATATTTTCTAAGTGCCAACGGCTGCTCCGCCGAAAAGCGTCCGACTCGGCTGGTTCCCGATGTCGGCCAGAACAAGTGAAAATTCGGCCTCTTCCCCTGGAGGTCAGTTGAAGTTTAACGAATATTTTCTAAGTGCCAACGGCTGTTCCGCCGTAAAGAGTCCGACTCGGCTGGTTCCCGATGTCGGCCAGAACAAGTGAAAATTCGGCCTCTTCCCCTGGAGGTCAGTTGAAGTTTAACGAATATTTTCTAAGTGCCAACGGCTGTTCCGCCGTAAAGAGTCCGACTCGGCTGGTTCCCGATGTCGGCCAGAACAAGTGAAAATTCGGCCTCTTCCCCTGGAAGTCCGGCCGAGTTAAGGCAAATATTTCCTAAGTGCCAACGGCTGTTCCGCCGTAAAGAGTCCGACTCGGCTGGTTCCCGATGTCGGCCAGAACAAGTGAAAAATCGGCCTCTTCCCCTGGAAGTCCGGCCGAGTTAAGGCAAATATTTCCCAAGTGCCAACGGCTGTTCCGCCGTAAAGGGTCCGACTCGGCTGGTTCCCGATGTCGGCCAGAACAAGTGAAAAATCGGCCTCTTCCCCTGGAAGTCCGGCCAAGTTCGGCGAATATTTCCTAAGTGCCAACGGCTGTTCCGCCGTAAAGAGTCCGACTCGGCTGGTTCCCGATGTCGGCCAGAACAAGTGAAAATTCGGCCTCTTCCCCTGGAAGTCCGGCCGAGTTAAGGCAAATATTTCCTAAGTGCCAACGGCTGTTCCGCCGTAAAGAGTCCGACTCGGCTGGTTCCCGATGTCGGCCAGAACAAGTGAAAAATCGGCCTCTTCCCCTGGAAGTCCGGCCAAGTTCGGCGAATATTTCCTAAGTGCCAACGGCTGTTCCGCCGTAAAGAGTCCGACTCGGCTGGTTCCCGATGTCGGCCAGAACAAGTGAAAATTCGGCCTCTTCCCCTGGAAGTCCGGCCGAGTTAAGGCAAATATTTCCTAAGTGCCAACGGCTGTTCCGCCGTAAAGAGTCCGACTCGGCTGGTTCCCGATGTCGGCCAGAACAAGTGAAAATCCGGCCTCTTCCCCTGGAAGTCCGGCCGAGTTAAGGCGAATATTTCCTAAGTGCCAACGGCTGCTCAGCCTTAAAGTGTCCGACTCGGCTGGTTCCCGATGTCGGCCAGAACAAGTGAAAATCCGGCCTCTTCCCCTGGAAGTCCGGCCGAGTTAAGGCGAATATTTCCTAAGTGCCAACGGCTGCTCAGCCTTAAAGTGTCCGACTCGGCCGGTTCCCGATGTCGGCCAGAACAAGTGAAAATCCGGCCTCTTCCCCTGGAAGTCCGGCCGAGTTAAGGCAAATATTTCCTAAGTGCCAACGGCTGTTCCGCCGTAAAGGGTCCGACTCGGCTGGTTCCCGATGTCGGCCAGAACAAGTGAAAAATCGGCCTCTTCCCCTGGAAGTCCGGCCGAGTTCGGCGAATATTTCCTAAGTGCCAACGGCTGTTCCGCCGTAAAGAGTCCGACTCGGCTGGTTCCCGATGTCGGCCAGAACAAGTGAAAATCCGGCCTCTTCCCCTGGAAGTCCGGCCGAGTTAAGGCGAATATTTCCTAAGTGCCAACGGCTGCTCCGCCGTAAAGCGTCCGACTCGGCTGGTTCCCGATGTCGGCCAGAATAAGTGGAAATTCGGCCTCTTCCCCTGGAGGTCAGTTGAAGTTTAACGAATATTTTCTAAGTGCCAACGGCTGCTCCGCCTTAAAGCGTCCGACTCGGCTGGTTCCCGATGTCGGCCAGAACAAGTGAAAATTCGGCCTCTTCCCCTGGAGGTCCGTTCAAGTTTGGGGAATATTTTCTAAGTGCCAACGGCTGCTCCGCCTTAAAGCGTCCGACTCGGCTGGTTCCCGATGTCGGCCAGAACAGGTGAAAATTCGGCCTCTTCCCCTGGAGGTCCGTTCAAGTTTGGCGAATATTTTCTAAGTGCCAACGGCTGCTCCGCCTTAAAGTGTCCGACTCGGCTGGTTCCCGATGTCGGGCAGAACAAGTGACAATTCGGCCTCTTCCCCTGGAAGTCCGGCCGAGTTTGGCGAATATTTTCTAAGTGCCAACGGCTGCTCCGCCGTAAAGAGTCCGACTCGGCTGGTTCCCGATGTCGGCCAGAAAAAGTGACAATTCGGCCTCTTCCCCTGGAGGTCCTTTGAAGTTTAGCGAATATTTTCTAAGTGCCAACGGCTCTTGCGCCGAAAAGCGTCCGCCTCGGCTGGTTCCCGCGGTCGGCCGTAATAGGCGAAAATTCGGCCTCTTCCCCTGGAGCGACCTCCAAATTTGGGCGAAATTTTTTCTAAGTGCCTAAAGGTACCAGGGGTTTGGGTACCAGGGGTGCATTACCAACTGGTCTTTTGTCAACCCATGTACTTTTTCTAGAGTACATGGGTTGGTCCCCCCACTTAGTGTACTCATCACTTTACCCCCCTTTCGCAAAATATAGTCAGAACGAGCATGGGGGACGCAATTGTTTTCCATGCAAATCAATTGGGCCTGGTCCGAGCGCTGGTAACGGCCGCCAGCAAGCGTCCCCTGCTCGGATAGCAGAACTGAAGAAGGCACGGCACTTCCAGAGAGAGAGAGAAAATTTTCTAAGTGCCACATTTCTCAAAAATTTTCAAAGTGCCACATCTCTCAAAAAATTTCTAAGTGCCACATCTCTCAAAAAATTTCTAAGTGCCACATCTCTCAAAAACTTTCAAAGTGCCACATCTCTCAAAAACTTTCAAAGTGCCACATCTCTGAAAAACTTTCTAAGTGCCACGTCTCTGAAAAATTTTCTAAGTGCCACAGCACGGCTGTGAAATATTCAAAGTCCTACAGGCATTGGCAGAATGCGCGGACGGCCGTCTGCTCCCGGCGGCCGCCGCGAAGCTACTACCCCCTCCCGGGGACGGCTGTCTGCTCCCGGCAGCCGTCCTTACCCCCCTCCCCCGTTTGCACCGCCTGAAGTTAGACCCGCCTTGGTAGGGCCCCCACCGGCCCCGGCTCGCCGGCGTTGGGTGGACGGTTCCTGCCCACTTGCGGGTCCCGGTCGCTTGGCAACCGACCGGGGAGGACCAGCCGCCTCCTTAAACACAGGCTGGAAGGGAAATCCGGTCAAGCTACGGAGGACCGGCCGCCTCCTTAAACACAGGCCGGAAGGGAAATCCGATCAAGCTACGGAGGACCGGTCGCCTCCCTAAACACAGGCCGGGCAAAAATCTGCGAATGGGCCCGTCAAGGGTAGTGGGTCATCCAAGGTGGGAGGTACCGGCCGCCTCCTTAAACACAGGCCGGGCAAAAATCTGCGAATGGCCCGTCAAGGGTTGTTGGTCATCCAAGGAGGGAGGTACCGGCCGCCTCCTTAAACACAGGCCGGGCAAAAATCTGCGAATGGCCCGTCAAGGGTTGTTGGTCATCCAAGGAGGGAGGTACCGGCCGCCTCCTTAAACACAGGCCGGGCAAAAATCTGCGAATGGCCCGTCAAGGGTTGTTGGTCATCCAAGGAGGGAGGTACCGGCCGCCTCCTTAAACACAGGCCGGGCAAAAATCTGCGAACGGCCCGTCAAGGGTTCTGTCTCATCCAAGAAAGGGGTACCGGCCGCCTCAGAGGCCGGAGCGAAGGGGGCGAAAGGCTGTCGATGGGGAAGGATCGGGGCCACGGCTAATCTAGCGATGCCCGCGTCGGGCGGTCACTCCGACGAATGAGCGGGGCCGAATCCGGCGCGAGGCGGCCTTCAGGCACGTGGTTCGAGACGACCTCACCCGGCTCTAGCCCGGAGGATCGGAGGCAACGGCCGTCTCCTTAAGCTAAGGCCGGACGAAAATCTGCGGATGCGGTCCATCCAAGGCAGACGGAGGTACCGGCCGCCTCGGTAAATAAAGCCCGGGCAAAAATCTGCGAACGGCCCGTCAAGGGTTCTGTCTCATCCAAGAAAGGGGTACCGGCCGCCTCAGAGGCCGGAGCGAAGGGGGCGAAAGGCTGTCGATGGGGAAGGATCGGGGCCACGGCTAATCTAGCGATGCCCGCGTCGGGCGGTCACTCCGACGAATGAGCGGGGCCGAATCCGGCGTAGGCGGCCTTCAGGCACGTGGTTCGAGACGACCTCACCCGGCTCTAGCCCGGAGGATCGGAGGCAACGGCCGTCTCCTTAAGCTAAGGCCGGACGAAAATCTGCGGATGCGGTCCATCCAAGGCAGACGGAGGTACCGGCCGCCTCGGTAAATAAAGCCCGGGCAAAAATCTGCGAACGGCCCGTCAAGGGTTCTCTCTCATCCAAGAAAGGGGTACCGGCCGCCTCAGAGGCCGGAGCGAAGGGGGCGAAAGGCTGTCGATGGGGAAGGATCGGGGCCACGGCTAATCTAGCGATGCCCGCGTCGGGCGGTCACTCCGACGAATGAGCGGGGCCGAATCCGGCGTAGGCGGCCTTCAGGCACGTGGTTCGAGACGACCTCACCCGGCTCTAGCCCGGAGGATCGGAGGCAACGGCCGTCTCCTTAAGCTAAGGCCGGACGAAAATCTGCGGATGCGGTCCATCCAAGGCAGACGGAGGTACCGGCCGCCTCGGTAAATAAAGCCCGGGCAAAAATCTGCGAACGGCCCGTCAAGGGTTCTGTCTCATCCAAGAAAGGGGTACCGGCCGCCTCAGAGGCCGGAGCGAAGGGGGCGAAAGGCTGTCGATGGGGAAGGATCGGGGCCACGGCTAATCTAGCGATGCCCGCGTCGGGCGGTCACTCCGACGAATGAGCGGGGCCGAATCCGGCGTAGGCGGCCTTCAGGCACGTGGTTCGAGACGACCTCACCCGGCTCTAGCCCGGAGGATCGGAGGCAACGGCCGTCTCCTTAAGCTAAGGCCGGACGAAAATCTGCGGATGCGGTCCATCCAAGGCAGACGGAGGTACCGGCCGCCTCGGTAAACAAAGCCCGGGCAAAAATCTGCGAATGGTCCGTCAAGGATTCTGGCTCATCCAAGGTGGGGGTACCGGCCGCCTCTATTAACAGGCCGGAGTACAGGGGGCGAAAGGCTGTCGATGGGGAAGGATCGGGGCCACGGCTAATCTAGCGATGCCCGCGTCGGGCGGTCACTCCGACGAATGAGCGGGGCCGAATCCGGCGCGAGGCGGCCTTCAGGCACGTGGTTCGAGACGACCTCACCCGGCTCTAGCCCGGAGCGAATATCATCTCCAAGGTGTGGAGGCAACGGCCGTCTCCTTAAGCTAAGGCCGGACGAAAATCTGCGGATGCGGTCCATCCAAGGCAGACGGAGGTACCGGCCGCCTCGGTAAACAGAGGCCGGGCGAAAATCTGCGAATGGTCCGTTAAGGATTCTCTCTCATCCAAGGAAGGGGTACCGGCCGCCTCTATTAACAGGCCGGAGCACAGGGGGCGAAAGGCTGTCGATGGGGAAGGATCGGGGCCACGGCTAATCTAGCGATGCCCGCGTCGGGCGGTCACTCCGACGAATGAGCGGGGCCGAATCCGGCGCGAGGCGGCCTTCAGGCACGTGGTTCGAGACGACCTCACCCGGCTCTAGCCCGGAGCGAAAAAACAACACTCTTATAACCTGACCGACATGCGCCCATGACCCGCCTTGGTAGGGCCCCCACCGGCCCCGGCTACCGCCGGCGTTGGGTGGACGGTTCCTCCCCACTTGCGGGTCGCACTCCAGCGCTACGGCCGCCGCGCGAGCGCGCGCCCCGCGCCGCCCGCGCAGGCCTAGCGCGAACCGTACGGCAGCGAAACCGAGACGCCCCGGCTCAACCTCACCCAGAGGCCATCCACGGAGGCCGAGCGCGCGATCCGACTTGCGGCACGCCACGTGGGCGTCCGCCGGCCGCGCCGGTCGACCGCGAAACCGATTTCTCAAAGACCAAGCCCGAGTCCCAACCTCCGCACATATCCGCACACGCCTTCCCGACCACCGCGAAGCGGGAGGCGTCTATCGTGGCCGCCGGGGCG
>NW_026061260.1:27500-46333 GCF_024217435.2 Syngnathus scovelli
CTCTGGCCGGGCGTGGGTGTGCGTCCGCTCCCGTCTTGTGAGCCTCCAAGTGGAACTTAGTGATCGGAGGATGACACCGGGCGTGCGTAAGAGGCGCGTCCGGGGATGAGGCAGCATCCTCGGGCGTCAGCCGGGAGTAGGCAGCCTCCCCCAAGTGGAACTTAGCCTCCACTAAGTGGAACTCAGTCTCCGGAGGATGACAGCGGGCGTGCGTAACAGGCGCGTCCGGGGATGAGGCAGCATCCTCGGACACCGGCCGGGAGCGCGCGGGCGCTGTGGAAGTAAGTACATCCGCTCCTGGTACCTAAAAATTCCTCCAGCGGCGGGCCCCGGGCCTAAACTTTCTCCGGGCCGCGCAACACGCACTTTCCGCCGGACACCGACGGAGGCAACGTCCCCCTCCTGCGGTGACAAAAAAAATCCACCCCTGGTACCTAAAAATTTCTCCAGCGGCGGGCCCCTGGCCTAAACTTTCTCCGGGCCGCGCAACACGCACTTTCCGCCGGACACCGACGGAGGCAACGTCCCCCTCCTGCGGTGACAAAAAAAATCCACCCCTGGTACCTAAAAATTTCTCCAGCGGCGGGCCCCTGGCCTAAACTTTCTCCGGCCCGCGCAACACGCACTTTCCGTCGGACACGGACGGAGGCAACGTCCCCCTCCTGCGGTGACAAAAAAAATCCACCCCTGGTACCTAAAAAATTCTCCAGCGGCGGGCCCCTGGCCTAAATTTTCTCCGGCCCGCGCAACACGCACTTTGCGCCGGACGCCGGTCCCAAACCACCACCGCCGACCGCCACAAGGCGACAGCCACCATCCCCAAGCGCCACCCCCGACCGCCACAAGGCGACCGCCACCAGCCGACCGCCACAAGGCGACAGCCACCATCCCCAAGCGCCATCCCCGACCGCCACCCCCCGACCGCCACAAGGCGACCGCCACCAGCCGACCGCCACAAGGCGACAGCCACCATCCCCAAGCGCCACCCCCGACCGCCACAAGGCGACCGCCACCAGCCGACCGCCACAAGGCGACAGCCACCATCCCCAAGCGCCATCCCCGACCGCCACCCCCCGACCGCCACAAGGCGACCGCCACCAGCCGACCGCCACAAGGCGACAGCCACCATCCCCAAGCGCCACCCCCGACCGCCACCAGCCGACCGCCACCAGCCGACCGCCACCATCCCCAAGCGCCATCCCCGACCGCCACCCCCCGACCGCCACAAGGCGACCGCCACAAGGCGACAGCCACCATCGCCAAGCGCCACCCCCGACCGCCACCAGCCGACCGCCACCAGCCGACCGCCACCAGCCGACCGCCACCATCCCCAAGCGCCATCCCCGACCGCCACCCCCCGACCGCCACAAGGCGACCGCCACCAGCCGACCGCCACCAGCCGACCGCCACAAGGTGACAGCCACCATCCCCAAGCGCCATCCCCGACCGCCACCCCCCGACCGCCACAAGGCGACCGCCACCAGCCGACCGCCACAAGGCGACAGCCACCATCCCCAAGCGCCACCCCCGACCGCCACCAGCCGACCGCCACCAGCCGACCGCCACAAGGCGACAGCCACCATCCCCAAGCGCCACCCCCGACCGCCACCAGCCGACCGCCACCAGCCGACCGCCACCATCCCCAAGCGCCATCCCCGACCGCCACCCCCCGACCGCCACAAGGCGACCGCCACAAGGCGACAGCCACCATCCCCAAGCGCCACCCCCGACCGCCACAAGGCGACCGCCACCAGCCGACCGCCACCAGCCGACCGCCACCATCCCCAAGCGCCATCCCCAAGCGCCACCCCCGACCGCCACCAGCCGACCGCCACCGGCCGTTCGCGGTGTGCGCCGCCGTTCCCCAAGCACCCTCCGGGACGAAGCCGGAGCCAGAGAATAGCAGCGGCCGTGCGTAAAAGCTGCGGCCGGGCCTCGCGGAAGGTCCCCCGGGCAGCGAGCTGCCGAGCCCCGGCCTCCAGCTTCCACCAGGTAATAGGACCGGGCGCGCGCAAAAGCTGGGGCCGGGCCTGGCGGAAGGTCCTCGGGCATCCAGCGAGATCACACGGCCCCCACCGGAGGCGGCTAGCGCCTCCGTAGAGTAGTGCCGGCCCGTGGAAGCGGCCGCCCGTCAGCCTGCGTTGCCGCTGGTCGAAAAATGCACTAAGTGCCAAACCCCATTCATTTACAACGGCGTGTCCGCCAGAGGGCGCACTTCCCCCGGCGGACCAGCCGGCGGGGCTCGTTAGAGAGTGTATCCGCCTGGCGGTGCCTCCTGGCCGGCCTGGATTCCGGACCGCGACCGCTCACTCGCGGGACCCTAATCGGCCCGCGGACCAGCCGGCGGGTCCTCCGTGAAAGCCTATCCGCCTGGCGGTGCCTCCTGGCCGGCCTGGATTCCGGACCGCGACCGCTCACTCGCGGGACCCTAATCGGCCCGCGGACCAGCCGGCGGGTCCTCCGTGAAAGCCTATCCGCCTGGCGGTGCCTCCTGGCCGGCCTGGATTCCGGACCGCCACCGCTCACTCGCGGGACCCTAATCGGCCCGCGGACCAGCCGGCGGGACCTCCGTGAAAGCCTATCCGCCTGGCGGTGCCTCCTGGCCGGCCTGGATTCCGGACCGCCACCGCTCACTCGCGGGACCCTAATCGGCCCGCGGACCAGCCGGCGGGACCTCCGTGAAAGCCTATCCGCCTGGCGGTGCCTCCTGGCCGGCCTGGATTCCGGACCGCCACCGCTCACTCGCGGGACCCTAATCGGCCCGCGGACCAGCCGGCGGGACCTCCGTGAAAGCCTATCCGCCTTGGCCGGTTCCCCGGCCGGCCACGGGTGGCGAGAATCCGGCCTCCTCGCCCGGAGCGCGCTTCGACTTGGGCGAAAAATGCACTAAGTGCCAAACCCCATTCATTTACAACGGCGTGTCCGCCAGAGGGCGCACTTCCTCCGGCCGGCGGGGCTCGTTGGAGAGCGCGTCCGCCTTCGCCGGTTCCCCGGTCGGCCGCGAACGGCGAAAAGCCGGCCTCTTCCCCCGGAGCCCGGTGGGCGAATTTTTTTTTTTTTTTTTTTTTTTTTTTTCAAAGTGCCAACGGCTCTCGCGCCGCGATGCGTCCGCCTTCGCCGGTTCCCAAGTCGGCCACGAACGGCGAAAAATCGGCCTCTTCCCCGGAGCCCGGTCGGCGAATTTTATTTTATTTTTTTCCAAAGTGCCAACGGCTCTCGCGCCGCGATGCGTCCGCCTTCGCCGGTTCCCCGGTCGGCCACGAACGGCGAAAAATCGGCCCCTTCCCCCGGAGCCCGCATGATTATACGCGATGTTAATATTTATTTAATTATTAAATAAATACATACATATGTTTATTAATAATATACGCGGTGTTGATATGTATTTAATTATTACGTATATTGTGAATAAACTAACGGTGATTTTACACGATTTGACTACATGCGTGACCGTGATATAGTGCCGAGGGCTCCCGCGCCGTCACGCGTCCGCCTCGGCACGTGGGGTACCACGGGTCGCCCGCGGCAGCGAGCGTTCGGCTCGCGGGGGCCCGCGGGGTGTTATTAGGGAGTGCGGCAGCCGTGCCGAGGCTCCGGCCGGCCGCCGGAAGTCCCGCGGGGGAGCGTCGGAGCTCCGCGAGGCCGGCCGGGGAGCCTCTTAGTCATCGCCCGCGCTCGCGGTGGTCCCGGTCGCTTAAAGTGCCGCGGGAGGCGTAGCGATGCGAGTGAGTGTGCGCCAAGTGCGAGAGGCGGTGCATTTACGCGCCGTGTCCGCGAGAGGGAGGCAATTCCCCGTTGCGACCTCCGGGAGATCAGCGGGCCGCCGAAAAGGCTCAGCCGGGGTGCCTGGAGCCTCCTCGGGCGTCGAGTTAGGAGGGGGGCGCGCGGAGAACCGGCTGGATGTCCCCTGGAAGCTCAGCGGGCCGTGGGAAAGGCTTGGCCGGGGTGCCTGGAGCCTCGGCCGGCTTAAAAAGTTGGGAGGGGGGCGCGCGGAGAACCGGCTGGAGGTCCCCTGGAAGCTCAGCGGGCCGTTCAAAACGCTTAGCCGAGGTGCCTGGAGCCTCGGCCGGCTTAAAAGTGAGGAGGAAAGCGCGCGGAGAACCGGCCGGAGGTCCCCTGGAAGCTCAGCGGGCCGTGGGAAAAAGCTCAGCCGGGGTGCCGGAAGCCTCGGCCGGCTTAAAACGTGAGGAGGAAAGCACCGGGAGAACCGGCTGGAGGTCTTCTGGAAGCTCAGCGGGCCGCCGAAAACGCGTAGCCGAGGTGCCGGGAGCCTCCTCGGGCGTCAAAAGTGAGGAGCGACGCACCCCCGAGAACCGCCTGGGTCCTCCAGCCACCGTTGAAAAAGACGTCGAGTCAGGCTACCTTAAGAGAGTCACAGCTACTCCCGCCGTTTACCCGCGCGGAGCGTCATCGCCTCCGCGAACCGTCAAAAATAAATAAATACATGAATAAATGTCAAGTGAGCCTACCTTAAGAGAGTCGTAGTTACTCCCGCCGTTCGGCCGCTCAAAGTGTCATCGGAAGCGGACCCACGCAAGTAAGTGTGCGCAAAGTGCGAGAGGTGGTGTTTTTACTCGCCGCGTCCGCCAGAGGGAGGCAATTCCCCGCCGCGACGGCACGGGCAGCTTCCGAGCGTCTCCCCGAGCGCTCGGAAGTCCGTGCGGGGGGGAGATGAGAGCCGTGCGAGGTACCAGGTGGAGCCGGACGGCGCGGTGCTTCCAAGCAGCCGATCCGCTGGGCTTGGAGCTATTTTCGGCCACTTGGCGCGCGAGCACGGCCTCCCGGCGGTGCCGGGGGGTGGTGCGCGAGCGCGCCGGCCGCCGGAGGTCCCGCGGAGGAGCGTCGGAGCTCCGCGAGGCCGGGGAGCCTCTCGGTAATCACCCGGGGCCGGCGGAGCGTTATTCGGCCGCTCTGCGCGCGCGCGCACGGCCTCCCGGCGGTGCCGGGGGGTGGTGCGCGAGCGCGCCGGCCGCCGGAGGTCCCGCGGAGGAGCGTCGGAGCTCCGCGAGGCCGGGGAGCCTCTCGGTAATCACCCGGGGCCGGCGGAGCGTTATTCGGCCGCTCTGCGCGCGCGCGCACGGCCTCCCGGCGGTGCCGGGGGGTGGTGCGCGAGCGCGCCGGCCGCCGGAGGTCCCGCGGAGGAGCGTCGGAGCTCCGCGAGGCCGGGGAGCCTCTCGGTAATCACCCGGGGCCGGCGGAGCGTTATTCGGCCGCTCTGCGCGCGCGCGCACGGCCTCCCGGCGGTGCCGGGGGGTGGTGCGCGAGCGCGCCGGCCGCCGGAGGTCCCGCGGAGGAGCGTCGGAGCTCCGCGAGGCCGGGGAGCCTCTCGGTAATCACCCGGGGCCGGCGGAGCGTTATTCGGCCGCTCTGCGCGCGCGCGCACGGCCTCCCGGCGGTGCCGGGGGGTGGTGCGCGAGCGCGCCGGCCGCCGGAGGTCCCGCGGAGGAGCGTCGGAGCTCCGCGAGGCCGGGGAGCCTCTCGGTAATCACCCGGGGCCGGCGGAGCGTTATTCGGCCGCTCTGCGCGCGCGCGCACGGCCTCCCGGCGGTGCCGGGGGGTGGTGCGCGAGCGCGCCGGCCGCCGGAGGTCCCGCGGAGGAGCGTCGGAGCTCCGCGAGGCCGGGGAGCCTCTCGGTAATCACCCGGGGCCGGCGGAGCGTTATTCGGCCGCTCTGCGCGCGCGCGCACGGCCTCCCGGCGGTGCCGGGGGGTGGTGCGCGAGCGCGCCGGCCGCCGGAGGTCCCGCGGAGGAGCGTCGGAGCTCCGCGAGGCCGGGGAGCCTCTCGGTAATCACCCGGGGCCGGCGGAGCGTTATTCGGCCGCTCTGCGCGCGCGCGCACGGCCTCCCGGCGGTGCCGGGGGGTGGTGCGCGAGCGCGCCGGCCGCCGGAGGTCCCGCGGAGGAGCGTCGGAGCTCCGCGAGGCCGGGGAGCCTCTCGGTAATCACCCGGGGCCGGCGGAGCGTTATTCGGCCGCTCTGCGCGCGCGCGCACGGCCTCCCGGCGGTGCCGGGGGGTGGTGCGCGAGCGCGCCGGCCGCCGGAGGTCCCGCGGAGGAGCGTCGGAGCTCCGCGAGGCCGGGGAGCCTCTCGGTAATCACCCGGGGCCGGCGGAGCGTTATTCGGCCGCTCTGCGCGCGCGCGCACGGCCTCCCGGCGGTGCCGGGGGGTGGTGCGCGAGCGCGCCGGCCGCCGGAGGTCCCGCGGAGGAGCGTCGGAGCTCCGCGAGGCCGGGGAGCCTCTCGGTAATCACCCGGGGCCGGCGGAGCGTTATTCGGCCGCTCTGCGCGCGCGCGCACGGCCTCCCGGCGGTGCCGGGGGGTGGTGCGCGAGCGCGCCGGCCGCCGGAGGTCCCGCGGAGGAGCGTCGGAGCTCCGCGAGGCCGGGGAGCCTCTCGGTAATCACCCGGGGCCGGCGGAGCGTTATTCGGCCGCTCTGCGCGCGCGCGCACGGCCTCCCGGCGGTGCCGGGGGGTGGTGCGCGAGCGCGCCGGCCGCCGGAGGTCCCGCGGAGGAGCGTCGGAGCTCCGCGAGGCCGGGGAGCCTCTCGGTAATCACCCGGGGCCGGCGGAGCGTTATTCGGCCGCTCTGCGCGCGCGCGCACGGCCTCCCGGCGGTGCCGGGGGGTGGTGCGCGAGCGCGCCGGCCGCCGGAGGTCCCGCGGAGGAGCGTCGGAGCTCCGCGAGGCCGGGGAGCCTCTCGGTAATCACCCGGGGCCGGCGGAGCGTTATTCGGCCGCTCTGCGCGCGCGCGCACGGCCTCCCGGCGGTGCCGGGGGGTGGTGCGCGAGCGCGCCGGCCGCCGGAGGTCCCGCGGAGGAGCGTCGGAGCTCCGCGAGGCCGGGGAGCCTCTCGGTAATCACCCGGGGCCGGCGGAGCGTTATTCGGCCGCTCTGCGCGCGCAGCGCACGGCCTCCCGGCGGTGCCGGGGGGTGGTGCGCGAGCGCGCCGGCCGCCGGAGGTCCCGCGGAGGAGCGTCGGAGCTCCGCGAGGCCGGGGAGCCTCTCGGTAATCACCCGGGGCCGGCGGAGCGTTATTCGGCCGCTCTGCGCGCGCGCGCACGGCCTCCCGGCGGTGCCGGGGGGTGGTGCGCGAGCGCGCCGGCCGCCGGAGGTCCCGCGGAGGAGCGTCGGAGCTCCGCGAGGCCGGGGAGCCTCTCGGTAATCACCCGGGGCCGGCGGAGCGTTATTCGGCCGCTCTGCGCGCGCGCGCACGGCCTCCCGGCGGTGCCGGGGGGTGGTGCGCGAGCGCGCCGGCCGCCGGAGGTCCCGCGGAGGAGCGTCGGAGCTCCGCGAGGCCGGGGAGCCTCTCGGTAATCACCCGGGGCCGGCGGAGCGTTATTCGGCCGCTCTGCGCGCGCGCGCACGGCCTCCCGGCGGTGCCGGGGGGTGGTGCGCGAGCGCGCCGGCCGCCGGAGGTCCCGCGGAGGAGCGTCGGAGCTCCGCGAGGCCGGGGAGCCTCTCGGTAATCACCCGGGGCCGGCGGAGCGTTATTCGGCCGCTCTGCGCGCGCGCGCACGGCCTCCCGGCGCCTCCGCGAACCGCCAAAATAAATGTCAAGTGAGCCTACCTTAAGAGAGTCACAGTTACTCCCGCCGTTTACCCGCGCGGAGCGTCATCGCCTCCGCGAACCGTCAAAAATAAATAAATACATAAATAAATAAATGTCAAGTGAGCCTACCTTAAGAGAGTCACAGTTACTCCCGCCGTTTACCCGCGCGGAGCGTCATCGCCTCCGCGAACCGTCAAAAATAAATAAATACATGAATAAATAAATGTCAAGTGAGCCTACCTTAAGAGAGTCACAGTTACTCCCGCCGTTTACCCGCGCGGAGCGTCATCGCCTCCGCGAACCGTCAAAAATAAATAAATACATGAATAAATAGTCAAGTGAGCATACCTTAGGAGAGTCGCAGTTACTCCCGCCGTTCGGCCGCTTAAAGTGCCACGGGAGGCGTAGCAATGCGAGTGAGTGTGCGCCAAGTGCGAGAGGCGGTGTATTTACTCGCCGTGTCCGCGAGAGGGAGGTAACTCCCCGTTGCGACCTCCGGGAGAGCAACGGGCCGCCGAAAACGCTCAGCCGAGGTGCTGGAAGCCTCGGCCGGCTCGCAAAGCGAGGCGCGAGGCACCGGGAGAACCGGCTGGAGGTCCCCTGGAAGCTCAGCGGGCCGTGGGAAACGCTCGGCCGAGGTGCTGGAAGCCTCGGCCGGCTTAAAAGTGAGGAGGAAAGCGCGCGGAGAACCGGCTGGAGGTCCCCTGGAAGCTCAGCGGGCCGTGGGAAACGCTCAGCCGAGGTGCTGGAAGCCTCGGCCGTCTCACAAAGCGAGGCGCGAGGCACCGGGAGAACCGGCTGGAGGTCCCCTGGAAGCTCAGCGGGCCGTGGAGAAAGCTTAGCCGGGGTGCTGGAAGCCTCGGCCGGCTCACAAAGCGAGGCGCGAGGCACCGGGAGAACCGGCTGGAGGTCCCTCGGAAGCTCAGCGGGCCGTGGAGAAAGCTTAGCCGGGGTGCCGGAAGCCTCGGCCGGCTCGCAAAGCGAGGCGCGAGGCACCGGGAGAACCGGCTGGAGGTCCCCTGGAAGCTCAGCGGGCCGTGGGAAAGGCCCGGCCGAGGTGCTGGAAGCCTCGGCCGGCTTAAAACGTGATGAGGAAAGCACCCGGAGAACCGGCTGGACGTCTTCTGTAAGATCAGCGGGCCGTGGAAAATGCTAAGCCGAGGTGCTGGAAGTCGAATAAGGCTTCGTCCAAGGTGCTTATAAAGTTCATATCCGCTCGGCTGGAGGTAATTGGCCAGCCGACCAGCCGGCGGGACCTCCGTGACCGCCTATCCGCCTGCCGGTGCCTCCTGGCCGGCGTGGATTCCGGGCCGCGACCGCTAACTTACGGGACCCTAAATGGCCCGCGGACCAGCTGGCGGGACCTCCGTGACAGCCTATCCGCCTGCCGGTGGCTGCTGGCCGGCGTGCATTCCGGGCCGCGACCGCTAACTTACGGGACCCTAAATGGCCCGCGGACCAGCTGGCGGGACCTCCGTGACAGCCTATCCGCCTGCCGGTGCCTCCTGGCCGGCGTGCATTCCGGGCCGCGACCGCTTACTTACGGGACCCTAAATGGCCCGCGGACCAGCTGGCGGGACCTCCGTGACAGCCTACCCGCCTGGCGGTGGCTGCTGGCCGGCGTGGATTCCGGGCCGCGACCGCTCACTTACGGGACCCTAATTGGCCCGCGGACCAGCTGGCGGGACCTCCGTGACAGCCTACCCGCCTCCCGGTGGCTGCTGGCCGGCGCGGATTCCGGGCCGCGACCGCTAACTTACGGGACCCCAATTGGCCCGCGGACCAGCCGGCGGGACCCCCGTGACCGCCTATCCGCCTTGGCCGGTTCCCCGGCCGGCCACGGATGGCGAGAATCCGGCCTCCTCGCCCGGAGCGCTCGTCGGCTTCGGCGAAAAATGCACTAAGTGCCAAACCCCATTCATTTACAATGGCGTGTCCGCCAGAGGGCGCAGTTCCCCCCGCGGACCAGCCGGCGGGACCTCCGTGACCGCCTATCCGCCCGCGCTGGTTCCCCGGCCGGCGCGAATTCCGGGCCGCGACCGCTAACTTACGGGACCCCGATTGGCCCGCGGACCAGCCGGCGGGACCTCCGTGACCGCCTATCCGCCTGCGCTGGTTCCCCGGCCGGCGCGAATTCCGGGCCGCGACCGCTAACTTACGGGACCCCGATTGGCCCGCGGACCAGCCGGCGGGACCTCCGTGACCGCCTATCCGCCTGCGCTGGTTCCCCGGCCGGCGCGAATTCCGGGCCGCGACCGCTAACTTACGGGACCCCGATTGGCCCGCGGACCAGCCGGCGGGACCTCCGTGACCGCCTATGCGCCTGCGCTGGTTCCCCGGCCGGCGCGAATTCCGGGCCGCGACCGCTAATTTACGGGACCCCAATTGGCCCGCGGACCAGCCGGCGGGACCTCCGTGACCGCCTATCCGCCTTCGCTGGTTCCCCGGTCGGCGTGTATTCCGGGCCGCGGCCGCTCACTTACGGGACCAAAATTGGCCCGCGGACCAGCCGGCGGGACCTCCGTGACCGCCTATCCGCCTGCGCTGGTTCCCCGGCCGGCGTGGATTCCGGACCGCGACCGCTAAATTACGGGACCCAAATTGGCCCGCGGACCAGCCGGCGGGACCTCCGTGACCGCCTATCCGCTTGCGCTGGTTCCCCGGCCGGCGTGGATTCCGGACCGCGACCGCTAAATTACGGGACCCAAATTGGCCCGCGGACCAGCCGGCGGGACCTCCGTGACCGCCTATCCGCCTTCGCTGGTTCCCCGGTCGGCCACAGTTGACGAATATTCGGCCTCTCGCTCTGGAAGTCCTGCCGACTTAGCCGAAAATTTTCTAAGTGCCATCGGCTCTCTCTCGGAAAAGTGTCCGCCTCGTCTGGTTCCCCAGCTCGGCCTCAGAATTCGAAAATTCGGCCTCTCTGAGGTACCAGGGGTAGGCTTTATGTACTTGGTCCCCCCACTTAGTGTACTCATCACTTTACCCCCCTTTCGCAAAATATAGTCGGCACGTATGTGCAGAACTGTTTATTTTCATTTTAAAAATTTTCTAAGTGCCAGCGGAAGCTGTCACACGAACTGTCCGAGCTACCACGGTGCCCATCCCGGGCAGTGACGGCAAAAGGCCGATGTGTGTTTGATGGAAGTCTGAATAATTTCTAAGTGCCAACGGCTCAACCGCCGTAAAGTGTCCGCCTCGGCTGGTTCCTCCGGTCGGCCCGAACGAGCGAAAATTCGGCCTCTTCCCCTGGAGGTCCGGAACATTTTGGCGAATATTTTCAAAGTGCCAACGGCTGTTCCGCCGTAAAGTGTCCGACCCGGCTGGTTCCTCCGGTCGGCCCGAACGAGCGAAAATTCGGCCTCTTCCCCTGGAGGTCCGGACGACTTTGGCGAATATTTTCTAAGTGCCAACGGCTGTTGCGCCGTAACGTGTCCGACCCGGCTGGTTCTCCCGGTCGGCCAGAACGAGCGAAAATTCGGCCTCTTCCCCTGGAGGTCCGGAACATTTTGGCGAATATTTTCAAAGTGCCAACGGCTGTTGCGCCGTAACGTGTCCGACCCGGCTGGTTCCTCCGGTCGGCTTGAACAAGCGAAAATTCGGCCTCTTCCCCTGGAGGTCCGGAACATTTTGGCGAATATTTTCAAAGTGCCAACGGCTGTTCCGCCGTAACGTGTCCGACCCGGCTGGTTCCTCCGGTCGGCCCGAACGAGCGAAAATTCGGCCTCTTCCCCTGGAGGTCCGGAACATTTTGGCGAATATTTTCAAAGTGCCAACGGCTGTTGCGCCGTAACGTGTCCGACCCGGCTGGTTCCTCCGGTCGGCCCGAACGAGCGAAAATTCGGCCTCTTCCCCTGGAGGTCCGGAACATTTTGGCGAATATTTTCAAAGTGCCAACGGCTGTTCCGCCGTAAAGTGTCCGACCCGGCTGGTTCCTCCGGTCGGCCCGAACGAGCGAAAATTCGGCCTCTTCCCCTGGAGGTCCGGAACATTTTGGCGAATATTTTCTAAGTGCCAACGGCTGTTGCGCCGTAAAGTGTCCGACCCGGCTGGTTCCTCCGGTCGCCCCGAACGAGCGAAAATTCGGCCTCTTCCCCTGGAGGTCCGGAACATTTTGGCGAATATTTTCAAAGTGCCAACGGCTGTTCCGCCGTAACGTGTCCGACCCGGCCGGTTCCTCCGGTCGGCCCGAACGAGCGAAAATTCGGCCTCTTCCCCTGGAGGTCCGGAACATTTTGGCGAATATTTTCAAAGTGCCATCGGCTCTTCCGCCGTAAGGTGTCCGACTCGGCCGGTTCCTCCGGTCGGCCTGAACGAGCAAAAATTCGGCCTCTTCCTCTGGAGGTCCTGTCAAGTTTAACGAATATTTTCTAAGTGCGAACGGCTGTTGCGCCGTAACGTGTCCGACCCGGCTGGTTCCTCCGGTCGGCCCGAACGAGCGAAAATTCGGCCTCTTCCCCTGGAGGTCCTGTCAAGTTTAACGAATATTTTCTAAGTGCCATCGGCTCTTCCGCCGTAAGGTGTCCGACTCGGCCGGTTCCTCCGGTCGGCCCGAACGAGCGAAAATTCGGCCTCTTCCCCTGGAGGTCCGGAACATTTTGGCGAATATTTTCAAAGTGCCAACGGCTGTTGCGCCGTAACGTGTCCGACCCGGCCGGTTCCTCCGGTCGGCCCGAACGAGCGAAAATTCGGCCTCTTCCCCTGGAGGTCCGGAACATTTTGGCGAATATTTTCAAAGTGCCAACGGCTGTTGCGCCGTAACGTGTCCGACCCGGCCGGTTCCTCCGGTCGGCCCGAACGAGCGAAAATTCGGCCTCTTCCCCTGGAGGTCCGGAACATTTTGGCGAATATTTTCAAAGTGCCAACGGCTGTTGCGCCGTAACGTGTCCGACCCGGCCGGTTCCTCCGGTCGGCCCGAACGAGCGAAAATTCGGCCTCTTCCCCTGGAGGTCCGGAACATTTTGGCGAATATTTTCAAAGTGCCAACGGCTGTTGCGCCGTAAAGTGTCCGACCCGGCTGGTTCCTCCGGTCGGCCCGAACGAGCGAAAATTCGGCCTCTTCCCCTGGAGGTCCGGACGACTTTGGCGAATATTTTCTAAGTGCGAACGGCTGTTGCGCCGTAACGTGTCCGACCCGGCCGGTTCCTCCGGTCGGCCCGAACGAGCGAAAATTCGGCCTCTTCCCCTGGAGGTCCGGACGACTTTGACGAATATTTTCTAAGTGCCAACGGCTGTTCCGCCGTAACGTGTCCGACCCGGCCGGTTCCTCCGGTCGGCCTGAACAAGTGAAAATTCGGCCTCTTCCCCTGGAGGTCCGGAACATTTTGGCGAATATTTTCTAAGTGCCATCGGCTCTTCCGCCGTAAGGTGTCCGACCCGGCCGGTTCCTCCGGTCGGCCTGAACGAGCGAAAATTCGGCCTCTTCCCCTGGAGGTCCTGTCAAGTTTAACGAATATTTTCTAAGTGCCATCGGCTCTTCCGCCGTAATGTGTCCGACTCGGCCGGTTCCTCCGGTCGGCCTGAACGAGCGAAAATTCGGCCTCTTCCCCTGGAGGTCCTGTCAAGTTTAACGAATATTTTCTAAGTGCCATCGGCTCTTCCGCCGTAAGGTGTCCGACTCGGCCGGTTCCTCCGGTCGGCCTGAACGAGCGAAAATTCGGCCTCTTCCCCTGGAGGTCCTGTCAAGTTTAACGAATATTTTCTAAGTGCCATCGGCTCTTCCGCCGTAAGGTGTCCGACTCGGCCGGTTCCTCCGGTCGGCCTGAACAAGCGAAAATTCGGCCTCTTCCCCTGGAGGTCCGTTCAAGTTTAACGAATATTTTCTAAGTGCCATCGGCTCTTCCGCCGTAAGGTGTCCGACTCGGCTGGTTCCCGATGTCGGCCAGAACAAGTGGAAACTCGGCCTCTTCCCCTGGAGGTCAGTTGAAGTTTAACGAATATTTTCAAAGTGCCAACGGCTGCTCCGCCGTAAAGCGTCCGACTCGGCTGGTTCCCGATGTCGGCCAGAACAAGTGAAAATTCGGCCTCTTCCCCTGGAGGTCCGTTCAAGATTAACGAATATTTTCTAAGTGCCAACGGCTGCTCCGCCGTAAAGCGTCCGACTCGGCTGGTTCCCGATGTCGGCCAGAACAAGTGAAAATTCGGCCTCTTCCCCTGGAGGTCCGTTCAAGATTAACGAATATTTTCTAAGTGCCAACGGCTCTTGCGCCGAAAAGCGTCCGCCTCGGCTGGTTCCCGATGTCGGCCAGAACAAGTGAAAATTCGGCCTCTTCCCCTGGAGGTCCGTTCAAGATTAACGAATATTTTCTAAGTGCCAACGGCTCTTGCGCCGAAAAGCGTCCGCCTCGGCTGGTTCCCGCGGTCGGACACAAAATGTGTCAATTCGGCCTCTCTGAGGTACCAGGGGTGGGCTTTATGTACTTGGTCCCCCCACTTAGTGTACTCATCACTTTACCCCCCTTTCGCAAAATATAGTCGGCACGTATGTGCAGAACTGTTTATTTTCATTTTAAAAATTGTCTAAGTGCCAGCGGAAGCTGTCACACGAACTGTCCGAGCTACCACGGTGCCCATCCCGGGCAGTGACGGCAAAAGGCCGATGTGTGTTTGATGGAAGTCTGAATAATTTCTAAGTGCCAACGGCTCAACCGCCGTAAAGTGTCCGCCTCGGCCGGTTCTCCCGGTCGGCCCGAACGAGCGAAAATTCGGCCTCTTTCCCTGGAGGTCCGGAACATTTTGGCGAATATTTTCTAAGTGCCAACGGCTGCTCCGCCGTAAAGTGTCCGCCTCGGCTGGTTCCCCCGGTCGGCCAGAACAAGTGAAAATTCGGCCTCTTCCCCTGGAGGTCCGGCCAAGTTCGGCGAATATTTCCTAAGTGCCAACGGCTGCTCCGCCGTAAAGAGACCGACTCGGCTGGTTCCCGATGTCGGCCAGAACAAGTGAAAATTCGGCCTCTTCCCCTGGAGGTCAGTTGAAGTTTAACGAATATTTCCTAAGTGCCAACGGCTGCTCCGCCGTAAAGTGTCCGACTCGGCTGGTTCCCGATGTCGGCCAGAACAAGTGAATATTCGGCCTCTTCCCCTGGAGGTCCGGAACATTTTGGCAAATATTTCCTAAGTGCCAACGGCTGCTCCGCCGTAAAGAGTCCGACTCGGCTGGTTCCCGATGTCGGCCAGAACAAGTGAAAATTCGGCCTCTTCCCCTGGAAGTCCGGCCGAGTTCGGCGAATATTTCCTAAGTGCCAACGGCTGTTCCGCCGTAAAGAGTCCGACTCGGCTGGTTCCCGATGTCGGCCAGAACAAGTGAATATTCGGCCTCTTCCCCTGGAGGTCCGTTCAAGATTAACGAATATTTTCTAAGTGCCAACGGCTGCTCCGCCGTAAAGTGTCCGACTCGGCTGGTTCCCGATGTCGGCCAGAACAAGTGAAAATCCGGCCTCTTCCCCTGGAAGTCCGGCCAAGTTCGGCGAATATTTTCTAAGTGCCAACGGCTGCTCCGCCGTAAAGCGTCCGACTCGGCTGGTTCCCGATGTCGGCCAGAACAAGTGGAAATTCGGCCTCTTCCCCTGGAGGTCAGTTGAAGTTTAACGAATATTTCCTAAGTGCCAACGGCTGCTCCGCCGTAAAGTGTCCGACTCGGCTGGTTCCCGATGTCGGCCAGAACAAGTGAATATTCGGCCTCTTCCCCTGGAGGTCCGGAACATTTTGGCAAATATTTCCTAAGTGCCAACGGCTGCTCCGCCGTAAAGAGTCCGACTCGGCTGGTTCCCGATGTCGGCCAGAACAAGTGAAAATCCGGCCTCTTCCCCTGGAAGTCCGGCCGAGTTCGGCGAATATTTTCTAAGTGCCAACGGCTGCTCCGCCGTAAAGCGTCCGACTCGGCTGGTTCCCGATGTCGGCCAGAACAAGTGGAAATTCGGCCTCTTCCCCTGGAGGTCAGTTGAAGTTTAACGAATATTTTCTAAGTGCCAACGGCTGCTCCGCCGTAAAGCGTCCGACTCGGCTGGTTCCCGATGTCGGCCAGAACAAGTGAAAATTCGGCCTCTTCCCCTGGAAGTCCGGCCGAGTTAAGGCAAATATTTCCTAAGTGCCAACGGCTGCTCCGCCTTAAAGCGTCCGACTCGGCTGGTTCCCGATGTCGGCCAGAACAAGTGACAATTCGGCCTCTTCCCCTGGAGGTCCTTTCAAGTTTAACGAATATTTTCTAAGTGCCAACGGCTGCTCCGCCTTAAAGCGTCCGACTCGGCTGGTTCCCGATGTCGGCCAGAACAAGTGACAATTCGGCCTCTTCCCCTGGAGGTCCTTTCAAGTTTAACGAATATTTTCTAAGTGCCAACGGCTGCTCCGCCTTAAAGCGTCCGACTCGGCTGGTTCCCGATGTCGGCCAGAACAGGTGAAAATTCGGCCTCTTCCCCTGGAGGTCCGTTCAAGTTTGGGGAATATTTTCTAAGTGCCAACGGCTGCTCCGCCTTAAAGTGTCCGACTCGGCTGGTTCCCGATGTCGGGCAGAACAAGTGACAATTCGGCCTCTTCCCCTGGAAGTCCGGTCGAGTTTGGCGAATATTTTCTAAGTGCCAACGGCTGCTCCGCCGTAAAGCGTCCGACTCGGCTGGTTCCCGATGTCGGCCAGAACAAGTGAAAATTCGGCCTCTTCCCCTGGAGGTCCGTTCAAGATTAACGAATATTTTCTAAGTGCCAACGGCTCTTGCGCCGAAAAGCGTCCGCCTCGGCTGGTTCCCGATGTCGGCCAGAACAAGTGAAAATTCGGCCTCTTCCCCTGGAGGTCCGTTCAAGATTAACGAATATTTTCTAAGTGCCAACGGCTCTTGCGCCGAAAAGCGTCCGCCTCGGCTGGTTCCCGCGGTCGGACACAAAATGTGTCAATTCGGCCTCTCTGAGGTACCAGGGGTGGGCTTTATGTACTTGGTCCCCCCACTTAGTGTACTCATCACTTTACCCCCCTTTCGCAAAATATAGTCGGCACGTATGTGCAGAACTGTTTATTTTCATTTCAAAAATTGTCTGAGTGCCAGCGGAAGCTGTCACACGAACTGTCCGAGCTACCACGGTGCCCATCCCGGGCAGTGACGGCAAAAGGCCGATGTGTGTTTGATGGAAGTCTGAATAATTTCTAAGTGCCAACGGCTCAACCGCCGTAAAGTGTCCGCCTCGGCCGGTTCTCCCGGTCGGCCCGAACGAGCGAAAATTCGGCCTCTTTCCCTGGAGGTCCGGAACATTTTGGCGAATATTTTCTAAGTGCCAACGGCTGCTCCGCCGTAAAGTGTCCGCCTCGGCTGGTTCCCCCGGTCGGCCAGAACAAGTGAAAATTCGGCCTCTTCCCCTGGAGGTCCGGAACATTTTGGCGAATATTTCCTAAGTGCCAACGGCTGCTCCGCCGTAAAGTGTCCGCCTCGGCCGGTTCACCCAGTCGGCCAGAACAAGTGAAAATTTGGCCTCTTCCCCTGGAGGTCCGGAACATTTTGGCGAATATTTCCTAAGTGCCAACGGCTGCTCCGCCGTAAAGTGTCCGACTCGGCTGGTTCCCCCGGTCGGCCAGAACAAGTGAAAAATCGGCCTCTTCCCCTGGAAGTCCGGCCGAGTTAAGGCAAATATTTCCTAAGTGCCAACGGCTGCTCAGCCTTAAAGGGTCCGACTCGGCTGGTTCCCGATGTCGGCCAGAACAAGTGAAAATTCGGCCTCTTCCCCTGGAAGTCCGGCCGAGTTAAGGCAAATATTTCCTAAGTGCCAACGGCTGTTCCGCCGTAAAGGGTCCGACTCGGCTGGTTCCCGATGTCGGCCAGAACAAGTGAAAAATCGGCCTCTTCCCCTGGAAGTCCGGCCGAGTTCGGCGAATATTTCCTAAGTGCCAACGGCTGTTCCGCCGTAAAGAGTCCGACTCGGCTGGTTCCCGATGTCGGCCAGAACAAGTGAAAATCCGGCCTCTTCCCCTGGAAGTCCGGCCGAGTTAAGGCAAATATTTCCTAAGTGCCAACGGCTGCTCAGCCTTAAAGGGCCCGACTCGGCTGGTTCCCGATGTCGGCCAGAACAAGTGAAAATTCGGCCTCTTCCCCTGGAAGTCCGGCCGAGTTAAGGCAAATATTTCCTAAGTGCCAACGGCTGTTCCGCCGTAAAGGGTCCGACTCGGCTGGTTCCCGATGTCGGCCAGAACAAGTGAAAAATCGGCCTCTTCCCCTGGAAGTCCGGCCGAGTTCGGCGAATATTTCCTAAGTGCCAACGGCTGTTCCGCCGTAAAGAGTCCGACTCGGCTGGTTCCCGATGTCGGCCAGAACAAGTGAAAATCCGGCCTCTTCCCCTGGAAGTCCGGCCGAGTTAAGGCAAATATTTCCTAAGTGCCAACGGCTGCTCAGCCTTAAAGGGCCCGACTCGGCTGGTTCCCGATGTCGGCCAGAACAAGTGACAATTCGGCCTCTTCCCCTGGAAGTCCGGCCGAGTTAAGGCAAATATTTCCTAAGTGCCAACGGCTGTTCCGCCGTAAAGGGTCCGACTCGGCTGGTTCCCGATGTCGGCCAGAACAAGTGAAAAATCGGCCTCTTCCCCTGGAAGTCCGGCCGAGTTCGGCGAATATTTCCCAAGTGCCAACGGCTGTTCCGCCGTAAAGAGTCCGACTCGGCTGGTTCCCGATGTCGGCCAGAACTAGTGAAAATCCGGCCTCTTCCCCTGGAAGTCCGGCCGAGTTAAGGCGAATATTTCCTAAGTGCCAACGGCTGCTCAGCCTTAAAGTGTCCGACTCGGCTGGTTCCCGATGTCGGCCAGAACAAGTGAAAAATCGGCCTCTTCCCCTGGAAGTCCGGCCGAGTTCGGCGAATATTTCCTAAGTGCCAACGGCTGTTCCGCCGTAAAGAGTCCGACTCGGCTGGTTCCCGATGTCGGCCAGAACAAGTGAAAATCCGGCCTCTTCCCCTGGAAGTCCGGCCGAGTTAAGGCAAATATTTCCTAAGTGCCAACGGCTGCTCAGCCTTAAAGTGTCCGACTCGGCTGGTTCCCGATGTCGGCCAGAACAAGTGAAAATCCGGCCTCTTCCCCTGGAAGTCCGGCCGAGTTAAGGCAAATATTTCCTAAGTGCCAACGGCTGTTCCGCCGTAAAGAGTCCGACTCGGCTGGTTCCCGATGTCGGCCAGAACTAGTGAAAATCCGGCCTCTTCCCCTGGAAGTCCGGCCGAGTTAAGGCGAATATTTCCTAAGTGCCAACGGCTGCTCAGCCTTAAAGTGTCCGACTCGGCTGGTTCCCGATGTCGGCCAGAACAAGTGAATATTCGGCCTCTTCCCCTG
>NW_026061261.1:2500-20000 GCF_024217435.2 Syngnathus scovelli
CCCTTAGTTTAACTTAGTCTCTGGAGAATGTTAGCGGGCGCGCGTAAGATAACGTATGTCCGCCTCTCGGTCACTCTGGCCGGGCGTGGGTGTGCGTCCGCTCCCGTCTTGTGAGCCTCCAAGTGGAACTTAGTGATCGGAGGATGACACCGGGCGTGCGTAAGAGGCGCGTCCGGGGATGAGGCAGCATCCTCGGGCGTCAGCCGGGAGTAGGCAGCCTCCCCCAAGTGGAACTTAGCCTCCACTAAGTGGAACTCAGTCTCCGGAGGATGACAGCGGGCGTGCGTAACAGGCGCGTCCGGGGATGAGGCAGCATCCTCGGACACCGGCCGGGAGCGCGCGGGCGCTGTGGAAGTAAGTACATCCGCTCCTGGTACCTAAAAATTCCTCCAGCGGCGGGCCCCGGGCCTAAACTTTCTCCGGGCCGCGCAACACGCACTTTCCGCCGGACACCGACGGAGGCAACGTCCCCCTCCTGCGGTGACAAAAAAAATCCACCCCTGGTACCTAAAAATTTCTCCAGCGGCGGGCCCCTGGCCTAAACTTTCTCCGGGCCGCGCAACACGCACTTTCCGCCGGACACCGACGGAGGCAACGTCCCCCTCCTGCGGTGACAAAAAAAATCCACCCCTGGTACCTAAAAATTTCTCCAGCGGCGGGCCCCTGGCCTAAACTTTCTCCGGCCCGCGCAACACGCACTTTCCGTCGGACACGGACGGAGGCAACGTCCCCCTCCTGCGGTGACAAAAAAAATCCACCCCTGGTACCTAAAAAATTCTCCAGCGGCGGGCCCCTGGCCTAAATTTTCTCCGGCCCGCGCAACACGCACTTTGCGCCGGACGCCGGTCCCAAACCACCACCGCCGACCGCCACAAGGCGACAGCCACCATCCCCAAGCGCCACCCCCGACCGCCACAAGGCGACCGCCACCAGCCGACCGCCACAAGGCGACAGCCACCATCCCCAAGCGCCATCCCCGACCGCCACCCCCCGACCGCCACAAGGCGACCGCCACCAGCCGACCGCCACAAGGCGACAGCCACCATCCCCAAGCGCCACCCCCGACCGCCACAAGGCGACCGCCACCAGCCGACCGCCACAAGGCGACAGCCACCATCCCCAAGCGCCATCCCCGACCGCCACCCCCCGACCGCCACAAGGCGACCGCCACCAGCCGACCGCCACAAGGCGACAGCCACCATCCCCAAGCGCCACCCCCGACCGCCACCAGCCGACCGCCACCAGCCGACCGCCACCATCCCCAAGCGCCATCCCCGACCGCCACCCCCCGACCGCCACAAGGCGACCGCCACAAGGCGACAGCCACCATCGCCAAGCGCCACCCCCGACCGCCACCAGCCGACCGCCACCAGCCGACCGCCACCAGCCGACCGCCACCATCCCCAAGCGCCATCCCCGACCGCCACCCCCCGACCGCCACAAGGCGACCGCCACCAGCCGACCGCCACCAGCCGACCGCCACAAGGTGACAGCCACCATCCCCAAGCGCCATCCCCGACCGCCACCCCCCGACCGCCACAAGGCGACCGCCACCAGCCGACCGCCACAAGGCGACAGCCACCATCCCCAAGCGCCACCCCCGACCGCCACCAGCCGACCGCCACCAGCCGACCGCCACAAGGCGACAGCCACCATCCCCAAGCGCCACCCCCGACCGCCACCAGCCGACCGCCACCAGCCGACCGCCACCATCCCCAAGCGCCATCCCCGACCGCCACCCCCCGACCGCCACAAGGCGACCGCCACAAGGCGACAGCCACCATCCCCAAGCGCCACCCCCGACCGCCACAAGGCGACCGCCACCAGCCGACCGCCACCAGCCGACCGCCACCATCCCCAAGCGCCATCCCCAAGCGCCACCCCCGACCGCCACCAGCCGACCGCCACCGGCCGTTCGCGGTGTGCGCCGCCGTTCCCCAAGCACCCTCCGGGACGAAGCCGGAGCCAGAGAATAGCAGCGGCCGTGCGTAAAAGCTGCGGCCGGGCCTCGCGGAAGGTCCCCCGGGCAGCGAGCTGCCGAGCCCCGGCCTCCAGCTTCCACCAGGTAATAGGACCGGGCGCGCGCAAAAGCTGGGGCCGGGCCTGGCGGAAGGTCCTCGGGCATCCAGCGAGATCACACGGCCCCCACCGGAGGCGGCTAGCGCCTCCGTAGAGTAGTGCCGGCCCGTGGAAGCGGCCGCCCGTCAGCCTGCGTTGCCGCTGGTCGAAAAATGCACTAAGTGCCAAACCCCATTCATTTACAACGGCGTGTCCGCCAGAGGGCGCACTTCCCCCGGCGGACCAGCCGGCGGGGCTCGTTAGAGAGTGTATCCGCCTGGCGGTGCCTCCTGGCCGGCCTGGATTCCGGACCGCGACCGCTCACGTCGCGGGACCCTAATCGGCCCGCGGACCAGCCGGCGGGTCCTCCGTGAAAGCCTATCCGCCTGGCGGTGCCTCCTGGCCGGCCTGGATTCCGGACCGCGACCGCTCACTCGCGGGACCCTAATCGGCCCGCGGACCAGCCGGCGGGTCCTCCGTGAAAGCCTATCCGCCTGGCGGTGCCTCCTGGCCGGCCTGGATTCCGGACCGCCACCGCTCACTCGCGGGACCCTAATCGGCCCGCGGACCAGCCGGCGGGACCTCCGTGAAAGCCTATCCGCCTGGCGGTGCCTCCTGGCCGGCCTGGATTCCGGACCGCCACCGCTCACTCGCGGGACCCTAATCGGCCCGCGGACCAGCCGGCGGGACCTCCGTGAAAGCCTATCCGCCTGGCGGTGCCTCCTGGCCGGCCTGGATTCCGGACCGCCACCGCTCACTCGCGGGACCCTAATCGGCCCGCGGACCAGCCGGCGGGACCTCCGTGAAAGCCTATCCGCCTTGGCCGGTTCCCCGGCCGGCCACGGGTGGCGAGAATCCGGCCTCCTCGCCCGGAGCGCGCTTCGACTTGGGCGAAAAATGCACTAAGTGCCAAACCCCATTCATTTACAACGGCGTGTCCGCCAGAGGGCGCACTTCCTCCGGCCGGCGGGGCTCGTTGGAGAGCGCGTCCGCCTTCGCCGGTTCCCCGGTCGGCCGCGAACGGCGAAAAGCCGGCCTCTTCCCCCGGAGCCCGGTGGGCGAATTTTTTTTTTTTTTTTTTTTTTTTTTTTTTTTCAAAGTGCCAACGGCTCTCGCGCCGCGATGCGTCCGCCTTCGCCGGTTCCCAAGTCGGCCACGAACGGCCAAAAATCGGCCTCTTCCCCGGAGCCCGGTCGGCGAATTTTATTTTATTTTTTTCCAAAGTGCCAACGGCTCTCGCGCCGCGATGCGTCCGCCTTCGCCGGTTCCCCGGTCGGCCACGAACGGCGAAAAATCGGCCCCTTCCCCCGGAGCCCGCATGATTATACGCGATGTTAATATTTATTTAATTATTAAATAAATACATACATATGTTTATTAATAATATACGCGGTGTTGATATGTATTTAATTATTACGTATATTGTGAATAAACTAACGGTGATTTTACACGATTTGACTACATGCGTGACCGTGATATAGTGCCGAGGGCTCCCGCGCCGTCACGCGTCCGCCTCGGCACGTGGGGTACCACGGGTCGCCCGCGGCAGCGAGCGTTCGGCTCGCGGGGGCCCGCGGGGTGTTATTAGGGAGTGCGGCAGCCGTGCCGAGGCTCCGGCCGGCCGCCGGAAGTCCCGCGGGGGAGCGTCGGAGCTCCGCGAGGCCGGCCGGGGAGCCTCTTAGTCATCGCCCGCGCTCGCGGTGGTCCCGGTCGCTTAAAGTGCCGCGGGAGGCGTAGCGATGCGAGTGAGTGTGCGCCAAGTGCGAGAGGCGGTGCATTTACGCGCCGTGTCCGCGAGAGGGAGGCAATTCCCCGTTGCGACCTCCGGGAGATCAGCGGGCCGCCGAAAAGGCTCAGCCGGGGTGCCTGGAGCCTCCTCGGGCGTCGAGTTAGGAGGGGGGCGCGCGGAGAACCGGCTGGATGTCCCCTGGAAGCTCAGCGGGCCGTGGGAAAGGCTTGGCCGGGGTGCCTGGAGCCTCGGCCGGCTTAAAAAGGTGGGAGGGGGGCGCGCGGAGAACCGGCTGGAGGTCCCCTGGAAGCTCAGCGGGCCGTGGGAAAGGCTTGGCCGGGGTGCCTGGAGCCTCGGCCGGCTTAAAAAGTTGGGAGGGGGGCGCGCGGAGAACCGGCTGGAGGTCCCCTGGAAGCTCAGCGGGCCGTTCAAAACGCTTAGCCGAGGTGCCTGGAGCCTCGGCCGGCTTAAAAGTGAGGAGGAAAGCGCGCGGAGAACCGGCCGGAGGTCCCCTGGAAGCTCAGCGGGCCGTGGGAAAAAGCTTAGCCGGGGTGCCGGAAGCCTCGGCCGGCTTAAAACGTGAGGAGGAAAGCACCGGGAGAACCGGCTGGAGGTCTTCTGGAAGCTCAGCGGGCCGTGGAGAAAGCTTAGCCGGGGTGCCGGAAGCCTCGGCCGGCTTAAAATGTGAGGAGGAAACCGGCTGGACGTCTTCTGGAAGATCAGCGGGCCGTGGAAAATGCTAAGCCGAGGTGCTGGTTGTCGAATAAGGCTCCGCCATCTCGTAGAAGGTGCTAATAAAGTTCATATCCGCTCGGCTGGAGGTAATTGGCCAGCGGACCGGCCGGCGGGACCTCCGTGACCGCCTATCCGCCTGGCGGTGCCTCCTGGCCGGCGTGCATTCCGGGCCGCGACCGCTCACTTACGGGACCCTGATTGGCCCGCGGACCGGCCGGCGGGACCTCCGTGACCGCCTATCCGCCTGGCGGTGCCTGCTGGCCGGCGTGCATTCCGGGCCGCGACCGCTCACTTACGGGACCCTGATTGGCCCGCGGACCGGCCGGCGGGACCTCCGTGACAGCCTACCCGCCTGGCGGTGGCTGCTGGCCGGCGCGGATTCCGGGCCGCGACCGCTAACTTACGGGACCCTAATTGGCCCGCGGACCAGCTGGCGGGACCTCCGTGACAGCCTACCCGCCTGGCGGTGCCTCCTGGCCGGCGTGGATTCCGGGCCGCGACCGCTAACTTACGGGACCCTAAACGGCCCGCGGACCAGCTGGCGGGACCTCCGTGACCGCCCATCCGCCTGCCGGTGCCTCCTGGCCGGCGTGGATTCCGGGCCGCGACCGCTAACTTACGGGACCATAAATGGCCCGCGGACCAGCTGGCGGGACCTCCGTGACCGCCTATCCGCCTGGCGGTGCCTCCTGGCCGGCCTGGATTCCGGGCCGCGACCGCTCACCTACGGGACCCTAAATGGCCCGCGGACCAGCCGGCGGGACCTCCGTGACAGCCTATCCGCCTCCCGGTGGCTGCTGGCCGGCGCGGATTCCGGGCCGCGACCGCTAACTTACGGGACCCCAATTGGCCCGCGGACCAGCCGGCGGGACCCCCGTGACCGCCTATCCGCCTTGGCCGGTTCCCCGGCCGGCCACGGATGGCGAGAATCCGGCCTCCTCGCCCGGAGCGCTCGTCGGCTTCGGCGAAAAATGCACTAAGTGCCAAACCCCATTCATTTACAATAGCGTGTCCGCCAGAGGGCGCAGTTCCCCCCGCGGACCGGCCGGCGGGACCTCCGTGACCGCCTATCCGCCTGGCGGTGGCTGCGGGCCGGCGCGAATTCCGGGCCGCGACCGCTAACTTACGGGACCCCGATTGGCCCGCGGACCAGCCGGCGGGACCTCCGTGACCGCCTATCCGCCTGCGCTGGTTCCCCGGCCGGCGCGAATTCCGGGCCGCGACCGCTAACTTACGGGACCCCGATTGGCCCGCGGACCAGCCGGCGGGACCTCCGTGACCGCCTATCCGCCTGCGCTGGTTCCCCGGCCGGCGCGAATTCCGGGCCGCGACCGCTAACTTACGGGACCCCGATTGGCCCGCGGACCAGCCGGCGGGACCTCCGTGACCGCCTATCCGCCTGCGCTGGTTCCCCGGCCGGCGCGAATTCCGGGCCGCGACCGCTAACTTACGGGACCCCGATTGGCCCGCGGACCAGCCGGCGGGACCTCCGTGACCGCCTATCCGCCTGCGCTGGTTCCCCGGCCGGCGCGAATTCCGGGCCGCGACCGCTAACTTACGGGACCCCGATTGGCCCGCGGACCAGCCGGCGGGACCTCCGTGACCGCCTATCCGCCTGCGCTGGTTCCCCGGCCGGCGCGAATTCCGGGCCGCGACCGCTAATTTACGGGACCCCAATTGGCCCGCGGACCAGCCGGCGGGACCTCCGTGACCGCCTATCCGCCTTCGCTGGTTCCCCGGTCGGCGTGTATTCCGGGCCGCGGCCGCTCACTTACGGGACCAAAATTGGCCCGCGGACCAGCCGGCGGGACCTCCGTGACCGCCTATCCGCCTGCGCTGGTTCCCCGGCCGGCGTGGATTCCGGACCGCGACCGCTAAATTACGGGACCCAAATTGGCCCGCGGACCAGCCGGCGGGACCTCCGTGACCGCCTATCCGCTTGCGCTGGTTCCCCGGCCGGCGTGGATTCCGGACCGCGACCGCTAAATTACGGGACCCAAATTGGCCCGCGGACCAGCCGGCGGGACCTCCGTGACCGCCTATCCGCCTTCGCTGGTTCCCCGGTCGGCCACAGTTGACGAATATTCGGCCTCTCGCTCTGGAAGTCCTGCCGACTTAGCCGAAAATTTTCTAAGTGCCATCGGCTCTCTCTCGGAAAAGTGTCCGCCTCGTCTGGTTCCCCAGCTCGGCCTCAGAATTCGAAAATTCGGCCTCTCTGAGGTACCAGGGGTAGGCTTTATGTACTTGGTCCCCCCACTTAGTGTACTCATCACTTTACCCCCCTTTCGCAAAATATAGTCGGCACGTATGTGCAGAACTGTTTATTTTCATTTTAAAAATTTTCTAAGTGCCAGCGGAAGCTGTCACACGAACTGTCCGAGCTACCACGGTGCCCATCCCGGGCAGTGACGGCAAAAGGCCGATGTGTGTTTGATGGAAGTCTGAATAATTTCTAAGTGCCAACGGCTCAACCGCCGTAAAGTGTCCGCCTCGGCTGGTTCCTCCGGTCGGCCCGAACGAGCGAAAATTCGGCCTCTTCCCCTGGAGGTCCGGAACATTTTGGCGAATATTTTCAAAGTGCCAACGGCTGTTCCGCCGTAAAGTGTCCGACCCGGCTGGTTCCTCCGGTCGGCCCGAACGAGCGAAAATTCGGCCTCTTCCCCTGGAGGTCCGGACGACTTTGGCGAATATTTTCTAAGTGCCAACGGCTGTTGCGCCGTAACGTGTCCGACCCGGCTGGTTCTCCCGGTCGGCCAGAACGAGCGAAAATTCGGCCTCTTCCCCTGGAGGTCCGGAACATTTTGGCGAATATTTTCAAAGTGCCAACGGCTGTTGCGCCGTAACGTGTCCGACCCGGCTGGTTCCTCCGGTCGGCTTGAACAAGCGAAAATTCGGCCTCTTCCCCTGGAGGTCCGGAACATTTTGGCGAATATTTTCAAAGTGCCAACGGCTGTTCCGCCGTAACGTGTCCGACCCGGCTGGTTCCTCCGGTCGGCCCGAACGAGCGAAAATTCGGCCTCTTCCCCTGGAGGTCCGGAACATTTTGGCGAATATTTTCAAAGTGCCAACGGCTGTTGCGCCGTAACGTGTCCGACCCGGCTGGTTCCTCCGGTCGGCCCGAACGAGCGAAAATTCGGCCTCTTCCCCTGGAGGTCCGGAACATTTTGGCGAATATTTTCAAAGTGCCAACGGCTGTTCCGCCGTAAAGTGTCCGACCCGGCTGGTTCCTCCGGTCGGCGCCGAACGAGCGAAAATTCGGCCTCTTCCCCTGGAGGTCCGGAACATTTTGGCGAATATTTTCTAAGTGCCAACGGCTGTTGCGCCGTAAAGTGTCCGACCCGGCTGGTTCCTCCGGTCGCCCCGAACGAGCGAAAATTCGGCCTCTTCCCCTGGAGGTCCGGAACATTTTGGCGAATATTTTCAAAGTGCCAACGGCTGTTCCGCCGTAACGTGTCCGACCCGGCCGGTTCCTCCGGTCGGCCCGAACGAGCGAAAATTCGGCCTCTTCCCCTGGAGGTCCGGAACATTTTGGCGAATATTTTCAAAGTGCCATCGGCTCTTCCGCCGTAAGGTGTCCGACTCGGCCGGTTCCTCCGGTCGGCCTGAACGAGCAAAAATTCGGCCTCTTCCTCTGGAGGTCCTGTCAAGTTTAACGAATATTTTCTAAGTGCGAACGGCTGTTGCGCCGTAACGTGTCCGACCCGGCTGGTTCCTCCGGTCGGCCCGAACGAGCGAAAATTCGGCCTCTTCCCCTGGAGGTCCTGTCAAGTTTAACGAATATTTTCTAAGTGCCATCGGCTCTTCCGCCGTAAGGTGTCCGACTCGGCCGGTTCCTCCGGTCGGCCCGAACGAGCGAAAATTCGGCCTCTTCCCCTGGAGGTCCGGAACATTTTGGCGAATATTTTCAAAGTGCCAACGGCTGTTGCGCCGTAACGTGTCCGACCCGGCCGGTTCCTCCGGTCGGCCCGAACGAGCGAAAATTCGGCCTCTTCCCCTGGAGGTCCGGAACATTTTGGCGAATATTTTCAAAGTGCCAACGGCTGTTGCGCCGTAACGTGTCCGACCCGGCCGGTTCCTCCGGTCGGCCCGAACGAGCGAAAATTCGGCCTCTTCCCCTGGAGGTCCGGAACATTTTGGCGAATATTTTCAAAGTGCCAACGGCTGTTGCGCCGTAACGTGTCCGACCCGGCCGGTTCCTCCGGTCGGCCCGAACGAGCGAAAATTCGGCCTCTTCCCCTGGAGGTCCTGTGAAGTTTAACGAATATTTTCTAAGTGCGAACGGCTGTTGCGCCGTAACGTGTCCGACCCGGCCGGTTCCTCCGGTCGGCCCGAACGAGCGAAAATTCGGCCTCTTCCCCTGGAGGTCCGGACGACTTTGACGAATATTTTCTAAGTGCCAACGGCTGTTCCGCCGTAACGTGTCCGACCCGGCCGGTTCCTCCGGTCGGCCTGAACAAGTGAAAATTCGGCCTCTTCCCCTGGAGGTCCGGAACATTTTGGCGAATATTTTCTAAGTGCCATCGGCTCTTCCGCCGTAAGGTGTCCGACCCGGCCGGTTCCTCCGGTCGGCCTGAACGAGCGAAAATTCGGCCTCTTCCCCTGGAGGTCCTGTCAAGTTTAACGAATATTTTCTAAGTGCCATCGGCTCTTCCGCCGTAATGTGTCCGACTCGGCCGGTTCCTCCGGTCGGCCTGAACGAGCGAAAATTCGGCCTCTTCCCCTGGAGGTCCTGTCAAGTTTAACGAATATTTTCTAAGTGCCATCGGCTCTTCCGCCGTAAGGTGTCCGACTCGGCCGGTTCCTCCGGTCGGCCTGAACGAGCGAAAATTCGGCCTCTTCCCCTGGAGGTCCTGTCAAGTTTAACGAATATTTTCTAAGTGCCATCGGCTCTTCCGCCGTAAGGTGTCCGACTCGGCCGGTTCCTCCGGTCGGCCTGAACGAGCGAAAATTCGGCCTCTTCCCCTGGAGGTCCTGTCAAGTTTAACGAATATTTTCTAAGTGCCATCGGCTCTTCCGCCGTAAGGTGTCCGACTCGGCCGGTTCCTCCGGTCGGCCTGAACAAGTGAAAATTCGGCCTCTTCCCCTGGAGGTCCGGAACATTTTGGCGAATATTTTCTAAGTGCCATCGGCTCTTCCGCCGTAAGGTGTCCGACTCGGCCGGTTCCTCCGGTCGGCCTGAACGAGCGAAAATTCGGCCTCTTCCCCTGGAGGTCCTGTCAAGTTTAACGAATATTTTCTAAGTGCCATCGGCTCTTCCGCCGTAAAGCGTCCGACTCGGCTGGTTCCCGATGTCGGCCAGAACAAGTGGAAATTCGGCCTCTTCCCCTGGAGGTCAGTTGAAGTTTAACGAATATTTTCTAAGTGCCAACGGCTGCTCCGCCGTAAAGCGTCCGACTCGGCTGGTTCCCGATGTCGGCCAGAACAAGTGAAAATTCGGCCTCTTCCCCTGGAGGTCCGTTCAAGATTAACGAATATTTCCTAAGTGCCAACGGCTGCTCCGCCGTAAAGCGTCCGACTCGGCTGGTTCCCGATGTCGGCCAGAACAAGTGAAAATTCGGCCTCTTCCCCTGGAGGTCCGTTCAAGATTAACGAATATTTTCTAAGTGCCAACGGCTCTTGCGCCGAAAAGCGTCCGCCTCGGCTGGTTCCCGCGGTCGGACACAAAATGTGTCAATTCGGCCTCTCTGAGGTACCAGGGGTAGGCTTTATGTACTTGGTCCCCCCAGTTAGTGTACTCATCACTTTACCCCCCTTTCGCAAAATATAGTCGGCACGTATGTGCAGAACTGTTTATTTTCATTTTAAAAATTGTCTAAGTGCCAGCGGAAGCTGTCACACGAACTGTCCGAGCTACCACGGTGCCCATCCCGGGCAGTGACGGCAAAAGGCCGATGTGTGTTTGATGGAAGTCTGAATAATTTCTAAGTGCCAACGGCTCAACCGCCGTAAAGTGTCCGCCTCGGCCGGTTCTCCCGGTCGGCCCGAACGAGCGAAAATTCGGCCTCTTTCCCTGGAGGTCCGGAACATTTTGGCGAATATTTTCTAAGTGCCAACGGGTGCTCCGCCGTAAAGTGTCCGCCTCGGCTGGTTCCCCCGGTCGGCCAGAACAAGTGAAAATTCGGCCTCTTCCCCTGGAGGTCCGGAACATTTTGGCGAATATTTCCTAAGTGCCAACGGCTCAACCGCCGTAAAGTGTCCGCCTCGGCCGGTTCTCCCGGTCGGCCCGAACGAGCGAAAATTCGGCCTCTTTCCCTGGAGGTCCGGAACATTTTGGCGAATATTTTCTAAGTGCCAACGGGTGCTCCGCCGTAAAGTGTCCGCCTCGGCCGGTTCCCCCGGTCGGCCAGAACAAGTGAAAATTCGGCCTCTTCCCCTGGAGGTCCGGAACATTTTGGCGAATATTTCCTAAGTGCCAACGGCTGCTCCGCCGTAAAGTGTCCGCCTCGGCCGGTTCACCCGGTCGGCCAGAACAAGTGAAAAATCGGCCTCTTCCCCTGGAAGTCCGGCCGAGTTAAGGTAAATATTTCCTAAGTGCCAACGGCTGCTCAGCCTTAAAGTGTCCGACTCGGCTGGTTCCCGATGTCGGCCAGAACAAGTGAAAATCCGGCCTCTTCCCCTGGAAGTCCGGCCGAGTTAAGGCAAATATTTCCTAAGTGCCAACGGCTGCTCCGCCGTAAAGTGTCCGACTCGGCTGGTTCCCGATGTCGGCCAGAACAAGTGAAAATCCGGCCTCTTCCCCTGGAAGTCCGGCCAAGTTCGGCGAATATTTCCTAAGTGCTAACGGCTGCTCCGCCGTAAAGAGACCGACTCGGCTGGTTCCCGATGTCGGCCAGAACAAGTGAAAATTCGGCCTCTTCCCCTGGAGGTCAGTTGAAGTTTAACGAATATTTCCTAAGTGCCAACGGCTGCTCCGCCGTAAAGTGTCCGACTCGGCTGGTTCCCGATGTCGGCCAGAACGAGTGAATATTCGGCCTCTTCCCCTGGAGGTCCGGAACATTTTGGCGAATATTTCCTAAGTGCCAACGGCTGTTCCGCCGTAAAGAGTCCGACTCGGCTGGTTCCCGATGTCGGCCAGAACAAGTGAAAAATCGGCCTCTTCCCCTGGAAGTCCGGCCGAGTTAAGGCAAATATTTCCTAAGTGCCAACGGCTGTTCCGCCGTAAAGGGTCCGACTCGGCTGGTTCCCGATGTCGGCCAGAACAAGTGAAAAATCGGCCTCTTCCCCTGGAAGTCCGGCCGAGTTAAGGCAAATATTTCCTAAGTGCCAACGGCTGCTCCGCCGTAAAGCGTCCGACTCGGCTGGTTCCCGATGTCGGCCAGAATAAGTGGAAATTCGGCCTCTTCCCCTGGAGGTCCGTTCAAGATTAACGAATATTTTCTAAGTGCCAACGGCTGCTCCGCCGAAAAGCGTCCGACTCGGCTGGTTCCCGATGTCGGCCAGAACAAGTGAAAATTCGGCCTCTTCCCCTGGAGGTCAGTTGAAGTTTAACGAATATTTTCTAAGTGCCAACGGCTGTTCCGCCGTAAAGAGTCCGACTCGGCTGGTTCCCGATGTCGGCCAGAACAAGTGAAAATTCGGCCTCTTCCCCTGGAGGTCAGTTGAAGTTTAACGAATATTTTCTAAGTGCCAACGGCTGTTCCGCCGTAAAGAGTCCGACTCGGCTGGTTCCCGATGTCGGCCAGAACAAGTGAAAATTCGGCCTCTTCCCCTGGAAGTCCGGCCGAGTTAAGGCAAATATTTCCTAAGTGCCAACGGCTGTTCCGCCGTAAAGAGTCCGACTCGGCTGGTTCCCGATGTCGGCCAGAACAAGTGAAAAATCGGCCTCTTCCCCTGGAAGTCCGGCCGAGTTAAGGCAAATATTTCCCAAGTGCCAACGGCTGTTCCGCCGTAAAGGGTCCGACTCGGCTGGTTCCCGATGTCGGCCAGAACAAGTGAAAAATCGGCCTCTTCCCCTGGAAGTCCGGCCAAGTTCGGCGAATATTTCCTAAGTGCCAACGGCTGTTCCGCCGTAAAGAGTCCGACTCGGCTGGTTCCCGATGTCGGCCAGAACAAGTGAAAATTCGGCCTCTTCCCCTGGAAGTCCGGCCGAGTTAAGGCAAATATTTCCTAAGTGCCAACGGCTGTTCCGCCGTAAAGAGTCCGACTCGGCTGGTTCCCGATGTCGGCCAGAACAAGTGAAAAATCGGCCTCTTCCCCTGGAAGTCCGGCCAAGTTCGGCGAATATTTCCTAAGTGCCAACGGCTGTTCCGCCGTAAAGAGTCCGACTCGGCTGGTTCCCGATGTCGGCCAGAACAAGTGAAAATTCGGCCTCTTCCCCTGGAAGTCCGGCCGAGTTAAGGCAAATATTTCCTAAGTGCCAACGGCTGTTCCGCCGTAAAGAGTCCGACTCGGCTGGTTCCCGATGTCGGCCAGAACAAGTGAAAATCCGGCCTCTTCCCCTGGAAGTCCGGCCGAGTTAAGGCGAATATTTCCTAAGTGCCAACGGCTGCTCAGCCTTAAAGTGTCCGACTCGGCTGGTTCCCGATGTCGGCCAGAACAAGTGAAAATCCGGCCTCTTCCCCTGGAAGTCCGGCCGAGTTAAGGCGAATATTTCCTAAGTGCCAACGGCTGCTCAGCCTTAAAGTGTCCGACTCGGCCGGTTCCCGATGTCGGCCAGAACAAGTGAAAATCCGGCCTCTTCCCCTGGAAGTCCGGCCGAGTTAAGGCAAATATTTCCTAAGTGCCAACGGCTGTTCCGCCGTAAAGGGTCCGACTCGGCTGGTTCCCGATGTCGGCCAGAACAAGTGAAAAATCGGCCTCTTCCCCTGGAAGTCCGGCCGAGTTCGGCGAATATTTCCTAAGTGCCAACGGCTGTTCCGCCGTAAAGAGTCCGACTCGGCTGGTTCCCGATGTCGGCCAGAACAAGTGAAAATCCGGCCTCTTCCCCTGGAAGTCCGGCCGAGTTAAGGCGAATATTTCCTAAGTGCCAACGGCTGCTCCGCCGTAAAGCGTCCGACTCGGCTGGTTCCCGATGTCGGCCAGAATAAGTGGAAATTCGGCCTCTTCCCCTGGAGGTCAGTTGAAGTTTAACGAATATTTTCTAAGTGCCAACGGCTGCTCCGCCTTAAAGCGTCCGACTCGGCTGGTTCCCGATGTCGGCCAGAACAAGTGAAAATTCGGCCTCTTCCCCTGGAGGTCCGTTCAAGTTTGGGGAATATTTTCTAAGTGCCAACGGCTGCTCCGCCTTAAAGCGTCCGACTCGGCTGGTTCCCGATGTCGGCCAGAACAGGTGAAAATTCGGCCTCTTCCCCTGGAGGTCCGTTCAAGTTTGGCGAATATTTTCTAAGTGCCAACGGCTGCTCCGCCTTAAAGTGTCCGACTCGGCTGGTTCCCGATGTCGGGCAGAACAAGTGACAATTCGGCCTCTTCCCCTGGAAGTCCGGCCGAGTTTGGCGAATATTTTCTAAGTGCCAACGGCTGCTCCGCCGTAAAGAGTCCGACTCGGCTGGTTCCCGATGTCGGCCAGAAAAAGTGACAATTCGGCCTCTTCCCCTGGAGGTCCTTTGAAGTTTAGCGAATATTTTCTAAGTGCCAACGGCTCTTGCGCCGAAAAGCGTCCGCCTCGGCTGGTTCCCGCGGTCGGCCGTAATAGGCGAAAATTCGGCCTCTTCCCCTGGAGCGACCTCCAAATTTGGGCGAAATTTTTTCTAAGTGCCTAAAGGTACCAGGGGTTTGGGTACCAGGGGTGCATTACCAACTGGTCTTTTGTCAACCCATGTACTTTTTCTAGAGTACATGGGTTGGTCCCCCCACTTAGTGTACTCATCACTTTACCCCCCTTTCGCAAAATATAGTCAGAACGAGCATGGGGGACGCAATTGTTTTCCATGCAAATCAATTGGGCCTGGTCCGAGCGCTGGTAACGGCCGCCAGCAAGCGTCCCCTGCTCGGATAGCAGAACTGAAGAAGGCACGGCACTTCCAGAGAGAGAGAGAAAATTTTCTAAGTGCCACATTTCTCAAAAATTTTCAAAGTGCCACATCTCTCAAAAAATTTCTAAGTGCCACATCTCTCAAAAAATTTCTAAGTGCCACATCTCTCAAAAACTTTCAAAGTGCCACATCTCTCAAAAACTTTCAAAGTGCCACATCTCTGAAAAACTTTCTAAGTGCCACGTCTCTGAAAAATTTTCTAAGTGCCACAGCACGGCTGTGAAATATTCAAAGTCCTACAGGCATTGGCAGAATGCGCGGACGGCCGTCTGCTCCCGGCGGCCGCCGCGAAGCTACTACCCCCTCCCGGGGACGGCTGTCTGCTCCCGGCAGCCGTCCTTACCCCCCTCCCCCGTTTGCACCGCCTGAAGTTAGACCCGCCTTGGTAGGGCCCGGGTGGACGGTTCCTGCCCACTTGCGGGTCCCGGTCGCTTGGCAACCGACCGGGGAGGACCAGCCGCCTCCTTAAACACAGGCTGGAAGGGAAATCCGATCAAGCTACGGAGGACCGGCCGCCTCCATAAACTCAGGCCGGAAGGGAAATCCAATCAAGCTACGGAGGACCGGCCGCCTCCATAAACACAGGCCGGAAGGGAAATCCAATCAAGCTACGGAGGACCGGCCGCCTCCATAAACTCAGGCCGGAAGGGAAATCCGATCAAGTTACGGAGGACCGGTCGCCTCCCTAAACACAGGCCGGGCAAAAATCCACGAATGGCCCGTCAAGGGTAGAAGGTCATCCAAGGAAGGAGGTACCGGCCGCCTCCTTAAACACAGGCCGGGCAAAAATCTGCGAATGGCCCGTCAAGGGTAGTAGGTCATCCAAGAAAGGGGGTACCGGCCGCCTCTATTAACAGGCCGGGCAAAAATCTGCGAATGGGCCCGTCAAGGGTAGTGGGTCATCCAAGGAAGGAGGTACCGGCCGCCTCCTTAAACACAGGCCGGGCAAAAATCTGCGAATGGCCCGTCAAGGGTAGTAGGTCATCCAAGAAAGGGGGTACCGGCCGCCTCTATTAACAGGCCGGGCAAAAATCTGCGAATGGGCCCGTCAAGGGTAGTGGGTCATCCAAGGAAGGAGGTACCGGCCGCCTCCTTAAACACAGGCCGGGCAAAAATCTGCGAATGGCCCGTCAAGGGTAGTAGGTCATCCAAGAAAGGGGGTACCGGCCGCCTCTATTAACAGGCCGGGCAAAAATCTGCGAATGGGCCCGTCAAGGGTAGTGGGTCATCCAAGGAAGGAGGTACCGGCCGCCTCCTTAAACACAGGCCGGGCAAAAATCTGCGAACGGTCCGTCAAGGATTCTGGCTCATCCAAGAAAGGGGGTACCGGCCGCCTTACTAACAGGCCGGAGTACAGGGGGCGAAAGGCTGTCGATGGGGAAGGATCGGGGCCACGGCTAATCTAGCGATGCCCGCGTCGGGCGGTCACTCCGACGAATGAGCGGGGCCGAATCCGGCGCGAGGCGGCCTTCAGGCACGTGGTTCGAGACGACCTCACCCGGCTCTAGCCCGGAGGATCGGAGGCAACGGCCGTCTCCTTAAGCTAAGGCCGGACGAAAATCTGCGGATGCGGTCCATCCAAGGCAGACGGAGGTACCGGCCGCCTCGGTAAACAAAGCCCGGGCAAAAATCTGCGAATGGTCCGTCAAGGATTCTGGCTCATCCAAGGTGGGGGTACCGGCCGCCTCTATTAACAGGCCGGAGTACAGGGGGCGAAAGGCTGTCGATGGGGAAGGATCGGGGCCACGGCTAATCTAGCGATGCCCGCGTCGGGCGGTCACTCCGACGAATGAGCGGGGCCGAATCCGGCGTAGGCGGCCTTCAGGCACGTGGTTCGAGACGACCTCACCCGGCTCTAGCCCGGAGGATCGGAGGCAACGGCCGTCTCCTTAAGCTAAGGCCGGACGAAAATCTGCGGATGCGGTCCATCCAAGGCAGACGGAGGTACCGGCCGCCTCGGTAAATAAAGCCCGGGCAAAAATCTGCGAACGGCCCGTCAAGGGTTCTGTCTCATCCAAGAAAGGGGTACCGGCCGCCTCAGAGGCCGGAGCGAAGGGGGCGAAAGGCTGTCGATGGGGAAGGATCGGGGCCACGGCTAATCTAGCGATGCCCGCGTCGGGCGGTCACTCCGACGAATGAGCGGGGCCGAATCCGGCGTAGGCGGCCTTCAGGCACGTGGTTCGAGACGACCTCACCCGGCTCTAGCCCGGAGCGAATATCATCTCCAAGGTGTGGAGGCAACGGCCGTCTCCTTAAGCTAAGGCCGGACGAAAATCTGCGGATGCGGTCCATCCAAGGCAGACGGAGGTACCGGCCGCCTCGGTAAATAAAGCCCGGGCAAAAATCTGCGAACGGCCCGTCAAGGGTTCTGTCTCATCCAAGAAAGGGGTACCGGCCGCCTCAGAGGCCGGAGCGAAGGGGGCGAAAGGCTGTCGATGGGGAAGGATCGGGGCCACGGCTAATCTAGCGATGCCCGCGTCGGGCGGTCACTCCGACGAATGAGCGGGGCCGAATCCGGCGTAGGCGGCCTTCAGGCACGTGGTTCGAGACGACCTCACCCGGCTCTAGCCCGGAGCGAATATCATCTCCAAGGTGTGGAGGCAACGGCCGTCTCCTTAAGCTAAGGCCGGACGAAAATCTGCGGATGCGGTCCATCCAAGGCAGACGGAGGTACCGGCCGCCTCGGTAAACAGAGGCCGGGCGAAAATCTGCGAATGGTCCGTTAAGGATTCTCTCTCATCCAAGGAAGGGGTACCGGCCGCCTCTATTAACAGGCCGGAGCACAGGGGGCGAAAGGCTGTCGATGGGGAAGGATCGGGGCCACGGCTAATCTAGCGATGCCCGCGTCGGGCGGTCACTCCGACGAATGAGCGGGGCCGAATCCGGCGCGAGGCGGCCTTCAGGCACGTGGTTCGAGACGACCTCACCCGGCTCTAGCCCGGAGCGAAAAAAACACTCTTATAACCTGACCGACATGCGCCCATGACCCGCCTTGGTAGGGCCCCCA